>NC_136716.1:19434700-19637200 GCF_936440315.1 Barbus barbus
TATTAACTAGTAACTATTAACCATTAAGGATGTGTCTAATTATTTCATGATGCTATTTATAAAGATAACTTATGACAGATTTATAAATCGTTAGCATATTACTTAATCATTTGTGAATGTATAGTTATGTTTTGTAAATGATTAGTTCATCATTAGCTAATTACTTGTAAATGACTTTTAAATGAATTAACAAAATGTACACAAATTGTTAGCATATCACTTATTAATCGCTTATGAATGTTTGGTAAATTATTAGTTAATCATTAACTAATCACTTATAAATGACTTATAACTGGACGTTATTATAAAGTGTTACCGTTACATTAATGCAGTATGAGTTTTTATTTATTTATTTAGATATTGTTTATTTTTACCATAAATTAAGCCTTGGATATTGATATGTCAATCAATCAGGTGATCAGTTAGGCAATCAATAAATAAACTTAAATAAATAGAACAGTACATAAATGCAAACATAAATTCGTAAGATAAAAGGAATTGACCAACAGTTTAATTCAGAAATTCAGTTTTTGAATTTGAGAAAAACTGTTTTTACCTGGATTGTTTTCTTAGAATTTATATTTAATATTAAATTAAAATATTGTATATAAATAAATGCAGTATAAAGTTATTGTGATGCTGTAAGAAATGTTAATGTTAATTTTTTTTTTTTTTCCTCATTGATGTTGGCAGTGTTTACTTGTTGATATATAACCAAATAAAACAAACATAGATTTGCCTTAGAGAAGACTAATGACATTGTAATTAATAATATAAGACTACTAAAATAATAAACTAAATATAATGTAATATAAATAACAAAAAAATATTTAAAAAACAAAAACAGCAGGGAACATTGTGTACTTGGTGTGTGAGTAAATTGTGTGCCTGTGTAATCTATTGCTTTGTATGTGTGTGTGTGTGTTTATACCTGGACTGGAGCAGTGAGGCATGGGGGCAGGGTCTGAGATTGCCGTGCCACCTTAGCGCCCTCCACTGACTGCTGGCAGGCCACTGGAACAGCGGCCCCTTGTGTGCTGACAGTGATATATGGGTAATTTAAAAAGTCGTTCTTTTCAAAGCAACCAGCTGCTGAGAGGGCATCCAACCACAGCCCATTCCCACGCAGTTTGTAAAAAAAAAAAAAAAAGAAGAGACAAAAAACTCATTTAAATGTACTTTACAGATCAAGGCAAATCAGATCTACATTAATGTGGCTGCATCTTCTTTGTGTTTCTGCCGTGGGCTTACGCATAAAACACACAAATAACCCAACTATACTGATTATCTCTCACATTAACAAGATCGAGTAGAGAAGTTTGAGTTATGTGGTCATTTAAATGCCGAACAAAATGGGGAAAAGTTGGACTGTAGGACATTAAAACTCAAAGCAAGTAATAACGCTACAACGGATCAATGTTATGAACTCTGTGCTAGCACAATTCGCAATAAATTAGGGCCCAGAATTGATTTCAGTTACACATGCTGCATTTCATGTATTTTTTTCTACAATATTAATGTACCTCACAGCTTTATTGGCTGCATGCTGGTAATGAGAAGCCCACACTGTAATGCTGAGATTTTGTGTGGTTCGTTAACTGTGAGGTTTGTCTCTTTGGGTCACAGGGCCATGTTCTTGTCAGGAAACCACACTTCTGTTTACAGGTCCCTGGAATAGGGCAGGTTCTTGTCATAAGTGGGTAAAGAAGAGGGACTTCAGGCAATTAGAAAAATGGCATATTTGCTGGGTATTATGCTGAGCTGTTGAGAAGTGAGAGAAGAGTTTGAAAATTACAATGGCTAGACTCTGTATTGGTTATTGACCAGGGTGGAAGACAAAGTGGGAACAGGAACATATGATTTAGGTAGAGTATAGCCATTGTGTTGATGGATTTTTTGATGGAAAGGGGAACAAAACACCACAAAAAAACTGTATTGGTCCGTTCTTCTGTCATGTATAAATCCAGGTAGGTAAACACGACAAGGCAGGCAGGGATATCAAAACAATATACTTTACTTTCAAGACGTAAAAGGGTGTAACATAGACGAGAACGGACGAAGACTAAGGGAGAACTGAGGACTTATAAAGCATGAACCAAACAAAGGAGACTAATGAGATAATTAAGACAACAGGTGAACTGAATGACTAATTTAACAGAATGGGGAAAACTAGGTCACAGGGGAAACAGAAAACCAGACATATAACAATATATTTATACATTGCAGAACCTTAATATATTTAACTTATGGCAAAATTTGGTAATTCTGTATGTTGTCTGAGCTTTGGCATCCTCTGAGGTCCTCTGAGGGGTTGGCATCCTCTTTTCTCAGGTGTTCGGTCATCTCAGATCATTTAAGGGTTGGATCCAGACTGAAGCTTCTGTAATTCCTAGTTACCATGGGATGTTAATCCCGTGGCAGAAACAGAGAAACAAATAGAGACATAATTAGCATAGCTGCTGTTCTATCTAAGCAAAAATGATTTGTTCAACCCAAGCTAAAGAATAATAATAATGTACATTTGATCAGATATAACTGCAGTACAAGACTATAAGATGCATTATGTGAATGCTTGGCTAAAGAGATGTGTCTTTAATCTTGATTTAAACAGAGAAAGTTTATCTGAACACCGGACGTTTTCAGGAAGGCTATTCCAGAGTTTGGGAGCCAAATGTGAAAAAGCTCTACCTCCTTTAGTGGACTTTGCCATCCTAGGTACTACCAAAAGTCCAGATTTTTGCGACCTTAGGGAGCGGGTTGGATTGTAGCGTGGTAGAAGACAAGTTAGCTATGCAGGAGCTAAACCATTTAGGGCCTTATAGGCAAGTAATAATATTTCTCGTTTGGATCTTAAGTAATAAGATCTTCTCGTTTGGCTCTCAGCGAAGGCGGTCGCATTTCTTCTCTCCCCTCCTCCCCTTACCTTCCTTTCCCTGCTTTGCTCTCTCGTCTCGTCTATTGTCTAATACTTAAGAGACTCTCTCTGCACTGCTCTCCAAACTGAAAAATCATGGATTTGATCAACTGGTCTCTCAATGCAATTGACACAATTTTAGGTTCGGGTGAACCTGATTGTCCCAGCGGTACATTCGCAGCTGGATATACGATGGACGCATGGGAAAGGTGGCGGGTCGTGTGTCTGGCGGCTCTTTCCGTGGAGGACATTGAAGATATCTACCTATTCGGAACCATGATAACAGGTCTTCTGCTGATTGGATTAGGCTTTGCCCTGGGTTATCGTAAAATTCAGGAAACGGGTACAGCTGTCAAAAGCCTCACTAGGCTGCCCGTTATGATTGAAGCAGTGGGCAGAGCGGTCAGCTCTGAAACTGAGACTATTAACCGCAATATGGATGCCATCACAGAGAAGCTCGGATTTGAAAAGAAAAAATTATGGATTTGGAGACCAGAATGGACAATGAGAGGTGCCGTGAAAATTGGAATACGGCTACTCGCACCAAGACTAAACAATCTTATCTTCTTTCGGCTTTCTCAAAACAGCACGACCTCGGACAAGGCGTGCTGGGAAACCACCCGGGAAGAGCGCTGTAGCGTGACGCTCTCACATTCCTTACCCCCTTCTACAAACACCTGCGGATTGTTGGGTCCAACCGGCGCCGAGAATGGCTGCAGGACCGGATGGCTGCTTGCCGGAAACTGGATTACTCCCCTGTTGCAGTCGTGTGACTTTGTTGTTGATTGACTATGTGCTTTTTGTTGCTGGGGTGTTTTTTCTGTTCTCACACTGTACTCTCATAAGAATATAGTCTGTGAATAATTTTTTTTCTCCCCCCTCTCCTCGTGTCAAGCTGTATCTCTTCTATAATACCTACATTTCACTGCTGGTTATACTCTGTATGATTATGTATGTGACAAATAAAATTACTTACTTATTTTGTAAATGATACGGAAATTAATAGGTAGCCAGTGTAGAGATTGTAAAATTGGGGTAATATGATCATATTTCTTGACCTGGTAAGAACTCTAGCCGCTGCATTTTGGACTATCTGTAGCTTGTTTATTGAAGATGCAGGACAACCACCTAGCAGTGCATTACAATAGTCCAGTCTAGAGGTCATGAATGCATGAACTAGCTTTTCTGCATCAGAAACAGGTAGCATGTTTCGAAGCTTGGCAATGTTTCTAAGATGGAAGAATGCTGTTTTTGTAACATGGCTGTAACATGGGAAATATGATTTTCAAAGGACAAGTTGCTGTCTAATATAACACCCAGATTTTTGACTTTAGAGGACGTAACAGTACATCCATCTAGTTGCAAATTGTAATCCAAGAGATTTTGTGTACTGTTTTTTGGTAATATCTCTGTCTTATCTGAATTTAATAGGAGGACATTATTGGTCATCCAATTTTTTACAATTTTTATACAATCTATTAGCTTAGATAGTTTAGAAGTTTCATCTGGTCTTGTTGAGATATATAGTTGAGTATCATCAGCATAAAAATGAAAACTAATCCCGTATTTTCTAATAATATTACCAAGGGGCAACATGCATATTGAAAATAGCAGAGGACCTAGGACAGATCCTTGTGATACTCCATACTTTACTGGTGATAATTGAGATGACTCCCCATTTAAATGAACAAAGTGGTAGCGATCAGACATGTAGGATCTAAACCATCTTAAAGCCTGCCCTTGAATACCAGTATAGTTTTGTAATCAATCTATGAGTATGTCATGGTCTATAGTGTCGAACTCAGCACTAAGATCAAGTAATACTAGCAATGAGATGCAGCCTTGGTCTGAAGCAAGAAGCAAGTCATTTGTAATTTTAACAAGTGCAGTTTCTGTACTATGGTGAGGCCTGAAACCTGACTGAAATTCTTCATAGAGATAATTTTTTTTGCAAGAAGGAGCACAATTGAGCAGACACAACTTTTCCTAAAATTTTAGACATAAACGGAAGATTTGAAATGGGTCTGTAATTTTCCAGTTCATTAGAATCTAGTTGTGGTTTCTTAATAATCAGCTTAATAACCGCCAGCTTGAATGGTTTTGGGACGTGACCTAAAGATAACGATGAGTTAATAATATTGAGAAGCGGTTCTTCTGCTACAGGTAACAACTCTTTCAGTAGTTTAGTGGGTACAGGATCTAATAAACATGTTGTTGGTTTAGATGCACTGATACGTTTATTTAGCTCTTCCTGTCCTATAGTTGTAAAGCACTGCAGTTTTTCTTTGGGTGCGATGAATGAAGCTGAAATACTAGACGCAGTAGAATATACATTAGTTATTGTATTTCTGATGTTATCTATTTTATCAGTAAAGACATTCATAAAGCCATTACTATTAAACTGTGAGGGAAAATTTAGATCGGGTGGCGTCTGTTTATTTGTTAATCTAGCCACTGTGCTAAATAAGAACCTTGGATTGTTTTGGTTATTATCTATGAGTTTGCGGATATGCTTTTAGAACCTGTCTAGCTGGACATACTGTTTTTCCATGCAATTCTAAAAACTTCCAAGTTAGTTTTTCTCCATTTGCACTCAAGATTACGAGTTTCTTTCTTGAGAGAATGGGTATAACTGTTGTATCATGGCGCAGTACGTTTTTCTCTAACCTTTTTCAATTTGAGGGTGGCAACAGCTTCTAGTGCCCATGTTGCTAGTCATTTCGTCTAGTTCATGTGTATTCATGGGTACACAGAGCAGTTGAGATAAATCAGGCAGGTTGTTTGTGAATCTGTCTTTGGTGGCTGGAACAATAGTTCTGCCCGGACGATAACGCGGAGCCATATAATTAATATCAGTAATACGCAGCATGCACGATACAAGGAAATGATCAGTAACATCATCATTTTGAGGTACGATATCTACTGTATATCGGTAAGATCAATTCCATGCGATATAATTAAATCTAGCGTATGATTAAAACGATGAGTGGGCCCGGTGACGTTTTGCTTGACTCCAAAAGAGTTTATTAGGTCAGTGAAGGCAAGTCCTAACGCATCATTTGTATTATCAACGTGAATGTTAAAATCTCAGAAAATTAGCTCTTTATCAACATTAACCAATAGATCTGAGAGGAAATCTGCAAATTCTTTTAGGAAATCTGTATATGGCCCTGGCGGTCTATACACAGTAGCCAGAGCAAGAGATAGGAGAGATTTCTTTTGCATATCTAACAGTGTAACATTAAGCAGAAGTATTTTGAATGTGTTAAACCTCCTGTATCCTGTTTTCTGAGTAACATTGAGAATATCACTATATATTGTTGCAAAACTGCCCCCACGACCAGTCTGACGGGGCTCATGTTTATAACAGTAGCTTGGTGGAGTAGACTCATTTCGATCAAAATATTCATTTGGTTTAAGCCAGGTTTCAGTCAGACTGAGTACATCAAAATTATTATCTGTGATCATTTCATTTACAATAACTGCTTTGGGTGCGAGTGATCTAATGTTTAGGAGCCCAAGCTTTAAAAATAGTTTTTGTTCATTTATTTTGCGTTTTTTCTAGATCCTGCTAGTACTTCTATCATTTAAGTGGGTTGAACAAAAGTCATCATAGCAGTTATTTGAGAATTGGCTTACTAGTCAGATGGAGTGTAGTGTCCTGGAGATGTTGTCCGACAGGAGTTCCGCTCCGACTCTGCTGGGGTGCAGGCCATCAGCACGAAAAAGCCTAGGACGGTCCCAGAAAAGATTCCAATTATTAACAAAGAGTAGTTTCTGTTCTTTACACCATGACAATAACCATTAGTTTAAAGCAAACAGTCTACTGAACCTTTCTTGTCCTCGTCGATACGTGGGAAGCGGTCCTGACAAGATGATCGTCGTCGCGGGCGATGTGCTGCGTACCGTCTCGATCAGGCTCCTGAAGTCCCTCTTCAGTGTCTTCGTCTGCCGCAGCTTGGTGTTGTTAACCCCCGCGTGCAGCACAACAGCACCGATGCTCTCCTCGCCCTTCAGGATCGTGGGTTTCTGTGCAGAAACATCGAGAACACGAGCACCGGGGAAACAGTGAGTGTGCACTTTACCTTCAGCTAACGTAGCACGGACATGCCGGACGATGGAGTCTCCGATGATCACAGCATCGCGTTCCCTCTCATGGAGGGGAGCGAAGCGGTTACGGGTGGAGATCTCGAAGACCTCCACCCGTAAGGAGGGGGAGAGGGGGAGAGGTCGACGCCCGTGGCCTGGCTCGCGTCTTCCGCTGCTGGTGCACCTAGGGTCCGTGGCGTCCCGGCACCGGAGTGATCTGGGAAGATCACATCCTGGGTGCACAGGGCCTGTGCAGAGAAACACACGGAGTAGAGGTGGTGGGAGTGTTAGCAGCGTGCTGTATACTTACCCTGGACTTGTGAGCGTCAGCACGGGATGTTTCCAGCGCGGCTCTCCGCTCTCTCAACTGGGCCTGCTTCTCCATCAGGTCACGGATCTGCTTCTCCGCGGCCTCCAGCTCCAGCTGCACCGAATGCAGCTCGAATGTGTCCTCACCTGCACTCAAAGGTAGACACAAATCCGCCATTTAAGCAAGTACCAGTGAAACAATGGTAATGTGTGTGAATAGAGTATTTGCAGTGTAAGTGAGATTAGCGGCAGCCACGCTTCCGATGATAATGGACTATAAGCTAATAGCAGACTTGAGAAATCAAAATAAAACTAGTGATAACAAGGCGCTCTGATTGCTTTTGTTTTAGAATGCTATAGGGGATATATTCACACATTATAGAAATGAAAATGATAGTGTATAAAATTGATTTAAGATAGAAAATAGACGATAAAGAATCAATTTGATGGAGCTCAAACTCAAAACACACAGTCACAAATCAGCGCATACATAGATTCAAAGTTAAGTCATTTGAAGTCTGAACCACAGGTTGCATAATAACGCCCTGAGAAAATTGTCCTCCTACGTTTTAGGAAATTATTATTATATTTTGAGAGTTTTGTTTTGATTGGCAACAGTGGGAAGAATAAATATACAATTGGTAACATCAGACTGAATGAATAAGCAAGCAGTAATCCTGCTATGGCTCGTGCTCACTTACCTGCCTGTCAGCAAATCAGTTTGCCGAATGTCATTGTCACCTAATTAATATTTATGAACCAAGCTGATAAAATGTATTATGTGCTCTCTGCACTGTTCCTGTGCTTCTGGTTTGAATGGCTAAAAATACTTGAAATTTGATTTTTGGAAAGGTGTATGACAGCTCGTCACTGGGACAATAACCTCAAATGTACGCCTTTGTCTCTTATCTAGTTCTAAATGGGACATATTAGTACTTTTAGACACTCTGTACTATAGTTGTTATAGCTACTGTACATAAAATATAAACCAGTGGTTCCACCCATTATCCAACACAGTATTCAAACACATTTTTTGAATACCACAATCTCTGGTGTTTTTGCTGTAATTGTGGCAACAACGCTTGTTTTCTAGCTTTTTTTTTAGTTAACAGAAACCAGTAGTTTTGATATTTTAAATTAATTAAACATTATTTGTTTTGTGATTTATTTATTTTTTTGTGATTTTATGTCATCCTTTGGCTTCCATGGAAGTTTGCTGAGGCTCCCTTGAGAAGCATTGATGTAAACTATTGATTACTGTATTATTTAATTGGTAAGCATTGGGTTGTCACTGCACTGAAATATGTCTTAAATAGCAGGTTAGGTAAACTGCATGTGTGCCATTTGAAAAAAAAAAGTCATATCTACTGAAAAAAAAAATGACACTTCTCTCAGATGACGTATGCAGGACCTCTCAAATCATTTTGTCCGCTTAAACCCCACCACTGCTAGCTCTAGTTTATCTGCCTCTGTTTTTGATTATAATGTCCACATTTCAAAGTCCAATCAACAGACGATGCATTGAATCAAGTCTCTGTCCTACATTTTTTCATTTTTCTTTGATTATCTGTTACACTTGGATGTATGTCACAATATGAAGGAAAAGATCTGTGCTACTTGGGTTTTATCTGGACATTAAAGGTCCAGTCTTGTAATGCTGGACATTTTCTCCCTTTAAATCTTTGCATATTTACTTAGTGTCTAAATTTGGTTTTCGACAGATAGCTCACAAGTCAACTGGCCCACCACGGAGAGTCCCCATGGCCAGTCCATCCCTGCCTCTGACGCATATGTTGTCTGATGCACTGATGGCGAGAAGCCATGAATGGACATCAGCAGAGTACTTACTGACAGTTACTCTCTTGTGTCTTATGTACGTCATGCTGATGCTTAAGTCATTACTATAGCAACTGATGTAATTATAAGTGAAGTGAAGTGACATTCAGCCAAGTATGGTGACCCATACTCGAAATTCGTGCTCTACATTTAACCCATCCAACGTGCACACACACAGCAGTGAACACACACACACACCGTGAACACACACCCGGAGCAGTGGGCAGCCATTTTATGCTGCGGCGCCCGGGGAGCAGTTGGGGGTTCGGTGCCTTGCTCAAGGGCACCTCAGTCATGGTATTGAGGGTGGAGAGAGCGCTGGACATTCACTCCCCCCACCTACAATTCCTGCCGGCCGGAGACTCGAACCCGCAACCTTCGGATTACAAGTCCGACTCTCTAACCATTAGGCCACGACTTCCCCATTTATAAGCCAGATGAAGGGTTGTGCAGTTAGTGTGGCTAGAGGTATTTTTTTCATTTCTTCCAGATTGATGCTGCTTGGTAAGACCCATCAGTGTGATTCGCTGGGAAGCCAGAGGTCTGGGAATTGTTTGGGGTAAAAGCAGGTTCTTTTGCAAATTGAGAGAATGTTTTTGTTAACCCAATGTGTAAACTGCAGTGTTAAATGCTATAAATTGCCTTCTTTTTTTCATTTGGGTTTTTATGTTGTATATATTGAACATTTAAACATAGTTATTGTAATGTAATGGGAAAAAAACACAATAATTCAAAAGACTGCATTGATATAGTCAACAAAGCCTGTCAAAAGTAGTGGTTCTTAGTTGGTTTTAATTCAGGACACAGACTTTACATATCTTAATCCACTTAAGTTGTGATCAAATTTCAGTTCTGTTTCAAGTGAGAATACTGTCTCAACAGTCGTGTGTGAGCTCTATTCATTTATAACACCTTTGAAGTCTTATAGTCTTTAAAATCAAAATTGACTTATTTAATTCAAACAGCAATGATCCAACGATTCAGTCAATTTCCAAAAGACAAAATCAAGTCTCGCCCTACTTTTCTTCACCATTTCATCATGATAACTTTAAGCTAAGCTTTTAATTTCACATGGTGTACACTACCATCTACAGGCTCATGGTGTTTCAGACACCAATATTTTAATGATTCATAAAAGAAGAGTCGCTATTTGACCAACTAAGATTATGCTATGCAAATAAGATCAGTATTTTTTGGTAGTACAACAGTATACCATGAATGTAAATTTGTTGTTTGCTTATGGGATCTGCAGGTGCGTTATGCCAAACTTAACCGGATAGGAAAATTTACAATTTCATAAATGTACAGTATAAACATCTGCAGAATGAAGATTTACTACCTTAACACTGGGCTACATGTTATATTTATTAATCGTATCATCAAGTAACAGAAGCATTTGCACCAAAATGTCTATTCTAATCTATCTAAAAGTCTAATCTATCTAAAAGAGAATTTTTGATTCCCTCTGCAAAACATATGTGATAAGCATATTTATTTTGCTTACTTAACTGCTCCACATCATTGTACTGTCTTCATCTCTCCATTCTGCATTCAGCTATTGCACATTGCAGCAAGAATGTACTTGCAGATCTTGTACATGAGTAAATGATTGTTTGACTCTTGAAAAAGCTACATAGGTTTTGGCTAATTAGGTATTGTCTCTGTGTGTGAGAGCATCAGATAACTGTCATCGGTTACATATTGCCTGGTCTCAGTCTCTGTTTTTACAGAGCTAATTAAAGCCTAATTTAAAGGTTTGCTTGCTTTCTGTCAGTCCTCTGTTGGCCGTAATATGTTTTTCTGACAGAAGAAAAATATAGCCATCAGTGTTCCAGGCTTAATTAAGCAGGTGGTATAGCAGCGCAGCTTCTGTGCCGGTTCGATTTGACCTCGAGTTCTTCGCGATAGATTAGCCTTTCCTAGCTGTAGAGTTTTTGAATCATGCCATATCGCTGCAAAATGCGAACACTGTTAATGAAGAGGTGGCACGTCCAAACTGGTCACATCAAGTTCTCCGGATTTAGGATAAGGACAGCGTCCAATTAACGTCAGGAATGTGATGCTTCCGATCAGAAACGATGGCGCCGGGGCCGTCGGGATTCCCTGTTGTTTGCAAGGCGATAGAGGAGCGGAGCGGGGCTCTAATCAGCGGTTGAGTGACAGCACTCCCAAAAGCAATTCCTGCACTATAATCCTCTTTTGTGGACAGCGTTGGAGATAAGTTGGCCGGGTTAATGCACCGTGCTTTTCTCTGCAGACCCTTGCTGACAGGGCCCTGACAGGTAGACACAGACACAGGTGCTTGTTTATGCTAATGGCGTGTCGGACCGGCCAGATAGAGATGTCGTGGGTATCTGGGAGGGCTGAGCGCACGTGCGCACACACAAACACCCTCCAGCTGCTTTTTTACTTCTCAGGTGGCTGGATAGAAATCATTCGAAGGGAATGTTGCAGGATCGGGACTTTTGAGGAAGGAGGGAGGAGCCAAACGTTGTGTATACGTGTACGTGTGTGATTATGAATGTGTTTAGAGAGGGTAATGGATAGGGGTGATCCTCGGTTCCTGTGGTTGTCCCTTTGGTCGACAGCTCGACGGGGAGCTGGGTATGGAGGGTCATTACTCATATCTGCACACACAGGGAGGAGCCGGAGAGGGTGGAAGCCATGAATCAAGGGCGAGCAGCCATCACACAGAGATTGATGAAAAGCCAACACATGGTTAAGCCTAATTTCATTTACAAGCACAATTTTACCAGAGGTGGGAGGGGCCTATGTGCGTATGTTCTTATGTGTGTGCGGAAGGGGACAAACAACACACCTCTGGGCTGAGATTTCATAAAACAAATACTTGTAATGAATAATGGTGTGGTGACTTTGATTGAATGTGAGCGAGGTGGGGGTTGATCAACAATGCAAAAAAGGTAGCAAGGAAAAGGCCTTTCTCGTCATACCTGCAGTCGAGGTCACGTCCTCTTCGATGCATGTCTATGGCTCAGGGTGAAACATGACGTGAATCGATTATCATACACACTCTTAATTATTCTCATGTTTTAATGCATAGGAAAAAGACCAGGCGGTAATGCAAATGCAATCCCGATAAGGTCAGTGAAAAAGTGCTCTCAGTCATTATCGTGTCAATGCGCCTGCGGCGGATCTGGTCACTATTGGAATTCCATGTGGCTGTTGCTCCAGATGAAATAACAGGGTTTTTAACACTTTTAAATTCCTAAGATTAAGTTCCCTAGACATATAGGAAACAGAGTAGAGAAAAGCTGCATTTTGTTGGCTCGCCCTAGTGGTCTTTGACTTTATGCAGACACCTACTGGCGTGGATGCATTGACGTGGATGTTGGTGTAGTTTAGGGTTAAAGAAATAGCTCACCCTAAAATGAAAATTCTGTCATTATTTGTTCACCTTTATGTCATTTCAAACCCCATTGGTCGTCTTTTGGCTGTGTTTAGCAAAATGTATTTTCTTTCTGTACAATGAAATAGAATAGTGATCAAGGGCTGTAAAGCTCCAAAAATGAACAAAAACTTAATAAAAATAAGTCTTTTAAAACTGTATGATAGCTTAGTGTGAGGAAAAGACATTTAAATAGTTTTATACTGATAATATTGCAGCTCTCAAATGTCATTCATATTTAAATTAGGAATGCACAATATTATGACAATTTTTTTTGAAACTGAAACTACCGGCGTGTGGGAAATGTGCTATACAAATAAACTTGGGCTTGCATACCTCTCAAATTTGGCATGAATCCAAATGTGTGCTCTTTGTGTGTGTTTTGCATTCTTGATGTTAATTGAATTAATTGCAAGTCGCTTTGAAATATGAGTTGCAGCCTACATTTCAGATTATAAAAATAACACCATTTTTATTCTGGAAAATATGGTATAACTACATTGAAAATATGAAAGACACATATTCATATGGAATTTGAAAAATGTTAAGGTTTAATAGTGGGATGAAATAATTCGCGTTTTTAAAGGACTGTAAGTGCTTGTTGATGGTAATCTAAAAAAGAAATTTCTAAGAAAGAAGTTCTTATGTCTTCAAAACTAATTGCAACGTGTTCACAAAATGCACAAATTCGATGTGAAAGAGCTGTGTCGATTTGAATTTCATTGTGTAACCTTTTGCAGATACTGTTCTGTATATATCATATCACCCTCACTTGTTTTAAATGGCTGCTCTGTGTTTGGTCATGAGGATGTAGTGTTTGCTGTGTAGATCTCATCTTCAAAAACACACCTCCAACATAATAGAGCTCCTTACTTATTTAGCCCACGGCACAGCTTCAGTCGATGGAATGGCTCTCGCCAAGGGTATGAATGACTCCAAGGGCGGAGGGCGCTGGAGGTTGTGCACGGGGATCTCTCTTCTTTGTGTCTCCTCTCTTCCGCATTTCCCCAGGGCCACTCCGACCTAATGGGTGCATGTTCCGCTCCGGCATTCCATTCCAATTTGATAATAATGATATTTGCACAGGACGCCCTCTGCTTGCACAGTGTAATTACCTACTTTTTATATGATCTCTATTATTGGAAATCGATGTCGATAAGAGCACCCCATTAGAGCTTGTTATTATCACAGCTTGGGTTTTGCAACACTGCCATTATTATTTTACACACTCTAGACTGGCAGGGTTTATGGCCTGCTTGCTGCAGCCAGGCTGGAGTGTCATTCTAATTCACTGACGGGCAACGGGGGAATAAGACTCGAGGACTCAAAGCGGAGAAATCACAAGTGAGCGTTTTTTAAATTGGTCAGCGACTGAATCCGGTCGAATGTTAAAACCGACTACCGGAATAGAGATAATGGTTGTCTTAAGAATTAATGAATTTTATTATAATTTTTTTTTTTTTGTGAAACTTTCTGCCTTGTGCAGGTCAGATAAGGAAGATTTTCTCCACAGGGAGGGTCTAAGCACATTTGTCTGTAAAAATGAACAGCTTTTGTCTTGCACCCTGCAGAGAGAGTGATATGATTATTAGCAATGAACTGTCCTTTAATGAAGCAGTAAAACAGGTCTGGACCGACTGTAAAGAGCACTGGGACTTTTCCTGGTGGAACAGTTGTCTTGTGGGACAGTTTGAATATGCAGTTTATTTCATTTTGCACAATAAAAGCAGTTCCAAAATATTGAGAGGTGGTTCGTTGCCAAAAAAAGTTTACTACAACTGGTTTATCACCTGAAAACATGACACAATGAACAGCATAAATAATTGAATTACGTAAATTTAATTACCAAATTTGATTAGTGGTTTTCTGCTAAATGAAAAGTTTAATTTTGGTTTTGGTAAAAAAAAAAAATTAATTGGATCAATATTATTTAATTCCTATTTTGAATGCAATTTTACATTATTTGTAATATAGTAATATTGTTTGTATTCACTTTATTTATACATTTGTTTTATTTATATATTTATTACATGCTGTTTTTTCCAGTTCATCCCTGAGCACTTTCTTTATCATCACTCCGCGTTTACCAGTACATACTTTTCCTATTAAAGTTCACACTATTTCCTATTAAAGACATGTATACATTCACATTTTCCTTGAATGTGTCTGGATTACATCTAATCAGTCGTTACAGAGCTGATGGCTCAGTGCTAATATTTTACAGTAAATTTGTCATGAAGCTGTACCTGTTGCTCAGTTCATTGCAAACTGAATCACCGCTTCTCAGCAATATTCTCGTATTGATTTCTGAAGAAGATCCGGCCTACTTGAAGGAATCTAGTTTTTCATTAAGTTGTGTGCCAAAGGAGGTGTAGATGAATCAGGCATGGGAGAAATAATAACCCTGACGTTTACGGCAGCGAGAATTAGGGTGGTTGAATTGAGCTATGCGACACCAAGCTTGCTGGTATCTCCACAGCGGTGAGAGGAGGAGAGCAGCTGACTGGAGGGGAGGTGCTCTTGGGATGCAATTTAAAACTGAGAACAGATAAGAGTGGGAATGAATCAATGGGAGGTAGATGCTGGAGAATGTTGTCTGGACATATCGAGTGGGATGGAGACAGTGGGGTCTTGACATGGTTCCTAGACTGGTGTGAATTCAGGTTTAGTGGAGTCTGAATACATTCGCTCTCAACCTGATACCCAATTACCAAAAACCTTTCTGTCGTATGTGTTGGTTGTCAGTATTTTTTTATGGATTCGGTATGAGGCTTTACTCAGGTGTTTACTAAGCAATCCAAAACCAATTTCTATGTGAAGTCCGTCTCTCAAGTGGGGAGATGTGTCCTTATCATTATTTTGCATCAAAAAATAATACAAAAGGTTGTTTAGTTGAACTTTTAAATGCATAAGTCTGAGACCAAACTAAGATTTAAAATGTAATTTAAACTTTTAATGTATAATTTTATAATTATAATTTTTATTTAATTTAATATTTGAGATGTTTTTTTTAATTAATTGAAAAAATAACTGTATACAAAACTGATTTATACTTCAGATGACAACTTCATCCTGTAATCCTATTACAGTATTTTTCACAAATAAAGAAATATTTAAAAATATATAAATAAAAAGGAAGTGAACAATGCACTCAATCTGGGAAGTTTCTGTGCATTGGGAATCATGTTAGTGGGCAAATAATTATTTGTATGTATCAAGTAGTCACCTGGAATTTGCTCCACCAGAGTTTCATTGTACATGTACAATGACAATAACGTTCTTCCTCTTACTTAGTTTCCTATAGCTCAAATGGCAGAGCATGGCGCTAGCAACGCCAAGATCATGGGTTCGATTCCCAGGGAAAGCAAGAGTTGATAAAATTTAAAACTGTAACTTAAATGCAGTGTAAGTCGCTTTGGATAAAAGCGTCTGCTAAATGCATAAATGTAAATGTACTTACTTAATGAAAATGTCACCTGAATCCACAGCTTCAAATAAATTATCCAACCGCCCGCACCTATATTTTTGTCTGATTTAGCTAACCGCACCTGACCCGCACCCGATCGTCACATTCAGGGTTTGCATGGTCATGAAAAACCCGGAAAAGTCATGGAATTTTAAAACCGCAATTTCCAGGCCTGGAAAGTTTTGGAACAATAAATAAACCCAGAAAGTTTTGGAAAAGTCACGGAAATCTACTTCACAATCCTCTGTATAATAGAAGTATGTTTAATTAGGTCCTGAATGTCGGTGCGGGATTGCGCATATCACATTACTATCATCATATTACATCATATTACCTCATATCACTGTGATACAAGACTTAAGCTTGCGTTTCGGTATAGTTGACAGAATTGTCAATTTCCTAATCGGTCATTGTTGCATCGTCGCAAAAATGTATTATTTTCATGTCTTTTTAAGCCATTCAGTACAAGCGCTCTCCAGAGGCGCTTTTCTGTGCGCTACAGTTACATCCAAAGCGTGCTCTGCGAGTACCAAATTGAGTTTGTAAGCAAATCTTGTTGCGCTTAAGTGGCCAAATACAAACAAAATGACGTCAAAATGGTCGTCCTGGTGAGTATCCTCATAAGCACTGTTGGTTTTGTCTTAAGTTAAAGCAAACAGTTGCGAAAGAAAAGGCATGTGTATAAGTATTGGATCCGTGAAATAGGTCTTGTGACAGCAGCCTAATAAAGCTGTGCTATCTGTCATTAATGTTAATCAAACAACAAAAGACAAAAATCCCTCACGGCTCTTGACTAAATAATGTTTTGTTGAATAAGTTTAATATGTTAATTTACACTTTATTCAGTTTCTTTAGCCTATTTAGAAAATGTAGTCAATATTTGCATCACTAATGATTTATCTTATCCACCTGTGACCTACCCGCAAATAATTAGAATGCATTTTGTATTACCCGACCCACCTGACCCGCAGATTATCCTTAGCGTCTGCGGTCATTGCACTCTGAATCTGAAATTTTCGTATGCGTTTTTTCATATTTGTTATCCTAAAAATTTGTCACGCACAGAAATGTTGCACACTGTATTAATTAATCCATTGCGAAAAAAAATTGCAAAACAGTAGCCTACTAAATAGAGTCTTCAAGCACTGAGGATGATTTTGTTGTCCTCTCGCTTCTTAAAAAAAGAAAAAGAAAAAGAAAGGAAATATTGGGTCCATCCAATCCTGAGATATAGAGAGGAAGGAGAATTCCCCCTCCTTATTAAGCAACAGCGGGATTATCACATGTGATTAAAAGTTTACTTCAGGATGTCAGTGGCTCAGTTTGATGCTTTCCTAGCGATACTAGAGCCACATATTAAAAAGAAGACCACCAGTTTCTGTGAACTCAGTATGCAAGGATCTATAAACAGTGCTTTGTGCTGCGAGATGAAGTGGATAAACTTGACAATCGCCATTCTGGATTTTGGCGTTCGCTTGCAGTGTTGGGGGTAACACATTATAAATAACGTGAGTTACATAATCAGAATATGTTTTTCAAGTAACTAGTAAAGTAACGCATTACTTTTTAATTTACAACAAAAAAGTAATGCCAGTTACTTTGTTTTCCCATTTATTGACTGACAAGTCTCCTGTCCTCATGTGGGGAGAAATCGGAAGTACAGTGGCGTTGTGTGCGCTGTGTGAACATCATCTTACTGTAGTTCTAGATTAAATGTTGACATATTAATTCATCTCACTCGCAAAAAAAGCAGATTTAGTATTCCTCAAAATTAATTGAAATGCAAACTCAGAATATGACGCAAACCTGCAATAATTAAATATGTTAAATAACACAAATGTATCTAATCCCATTTTATTACCTTTGATGATCCAGTTCACCCATACTAATAAGCAAAAATGAGTTTAGATAAACTAACAATTGTGCTTCATTGTTCTGTTTTGTTTTGTTTTGCTGAAGAGAGTGTTGAACCTTCTTCTCCTGCATTCTACTGTACAGATGTGAATTTACTTTTCCTTCAACCTGAGGTTTATTCAGTATACTTTTTGGTGTGAAAGGGCTTTTACATTTGCTATAAATAGAACTTCTTATATTAAACACAAACAATCAAGCCCTGCTCATATTGAAAAAGTAACGCAAAAGTTTGACAAAAGTAACGAAACGCATTACTTTCCATAAGTAGTAACCAAGTAAAGTAATTAGTTACTTTTTTAGGGAGTAACACAATATTGTAATGCATTACTTTTAAAAGTAACTTTCCCCAACACTGTTCACTTGTACGGTGGCTCTGAACTGTCAAAATACCTCTCAAAATGCTTGCTACGGATGCAAAATACAGAATAAATCGAACCCGATTCAAATTTTTTATGACGGACGAAAATTTCAGAGGCAGTGTGTAAACGTGATCGACATAACATGAGGTCATATTTATTTTTTAACGTGCAAAAAATTTTCAGACTCAGTGTGCAATGAGTTTGCAAAGTCTGCAGTTTGTGAAATTAAATGTTAATTGAATGAATGAATGAATGAATGAATGAATGATGCATTTATATAGTGTATAGCTGTACACCCAAAGTGCTTTACAATCATTTGGGGGTCTCTTCTCAACCACCACCAATGTGCAGCATCCACTTGGATGATGCGATGGCAGCCACAGTACAACGGCGTCAGTGCGCTCACCACACACCAGATACAGGTGGAGAGGAGAGAGAGTCATAGAGCCAATCAAGTGGATGGGGATTATTAGGAGGCCATGATGGTCAGAGGCCAGTGGAGGGAATTTGGCCAGGACACCGGGGTTACACCCCTACTCTTTTACGAGAAGTGCCATGGGATTTTTAATGACCACAGAGAGTCAGGACCTCGGTTTAACGTCTCATCCGAAAGATGGTGCTTTTTGACAGTATAGTGTCCCCGACACTATACTGGGGTGTTAAGACCCACACAGAGCACAGGGTGAGCACCCCCTGCTGGCCTCACTTACACCTCTTCCAACAGCAACCTAGTTTTCCCAGGAGGTCTCCCATCCAGGTACTGACCAGACTCAAACCTGCTTAGCTTCAGTGGGCAACCAGTCTTGGGCTGCAGTGTGATATGGCTGTGACATTAGACCAGTGGTTCAAAACCCTGGTCCTGGAGGCACCCCGACACTGCACCTTTTTCTACTCCTTTCTCTGACACACCAATTTCAGGTCTTGGAGCTATACTGAGCTCATGAGCGGATGACCTGAATCAGGTGTGTTTGATTAAGGAGATTAAGGAGACACACAAAACGTGCAGTGTTGGGGTGCCTCCAGGACCAGGGTTGGGAACCACTGAATTAGACATTCAAAGACTTGTTTAAATGATATAAATGCATATTTGCTGAATGCTGACAGTAAATGAGAAAGTATTATAATGTTTACCTTTCTATAACTAATAGTATCAAAGCAGTCATTATACTACTTTTTATATACATTTTAATTAATTTGTTTAACAGTTCCATCTGATTTAATCTGTCGTAGACAACTGTTAAACCATGACGGCAAACAATGACGAATGAAACAAGGAATAATGTGAGTGGTGTGTGTGCTCAGGCGCTGCCATTCTTAGCACCATCAAAATAAAAATCTCGAACATATCGGCCAAACAGAAAAACTTATCGGAAAAATGTATTTGAAAAATGCCAAATATCAGCCGATATATCGGTCGACCACTAAGAAAAAATAAGTAAATGAATAAATAGCCTATATATATAAATTATATATATTATTCATTTTTTTGTACTGCACAAAGTCCTGACTGATTGATTTATTCATTTATTTATTTAAAAACAGTTTTAACTAGTCTTTTCTTGTTTGTCTTTTTTTTCTTTTAGTAACCTAATTCAACTGCAGACAGCAACTTTTCTCTTGATGGATTTTTCCCCTTGTAAAAATGGGATATAACATTGGCTAGACTGGCATGTTACCCCAAGAATTCAGTCTATTGCATAGATTTCAGAGAACCCCCTCTCAGCTCTGTAGTTTTGTACTTCAAGTGCTCTGATGTCTAAAAAACAAATATAGGCTCTCGGTGAGATTCGTGATCCTGATGCCAGGCACGGACAGATGGATGTGAGGTTATGTTTGCTCTCTACTTTGGCTGTGCTGGATTACTTTTATGGAAGAAACATGAAAGTTGCTCATGATGAAAATTTCATGGATCAAGAATAGGAAGGAGACCAACCACCCCATTGAGTCTGTTTTTTTCTTTCTTTCTTTCTTTTTTTTTTATTCAGGGAGGTTTCAGGGACATCTCAGAAGTAGAGTATACAGTAACACTACAATACAATAAATTGTCGTCCATCCAGGTTGTCTTCAAGGCTATTCGGACAGTTATGAACTGGACTGACATTTCACTCGCGTTACAATTCTTCAAATTACTTTAATCCATGTGTGATGAATAATATATTTTCTTCACTATTGAAAAAGGGCACGATGCCATATTCAGTCGTGAGGTTTTGCATGGGCTGTAGCATTAGAGAAAACAATGTAAACCAGAAAAGGCTATGCACTGCAATGGTTTTGCCTTAGTTAAGGCATGTTCTTAGATTCTTGTGTTTTATTAAACAGCAGTAACAGCTATATGGTAAAATGTTAAATAAATAGTCAAATTTAATAACAGCTAGAATAAAAAAAACAATCCACAAGGTAATGCAGTTTATACACCTAATTGTAGGATGCCAAGCAACAGCACTACTTGACGCATTAATAGAATGCGGTCACAGGTGTGTTTATATGCTTTTTATAACCTTTTCCAGTGTGACTCAGCCATCAGCATCTTGAGACAGCTATTTGTTTTATATTCTTAATTATGTAGTTAAATTAACTATGACCTTGTTTATTCTCATCTGCATAGCATTAGCTATAAGTTGCTTGTCAAAAAGATAGACCAGGTAAATCAAACATTTTTGCCTGTGTATTTATTTAAACATGCATAAAATGCAGAATGAAAGAACCACAGTATTTGTGTCAGTTCTTCAAGTGTTCCCAGAGCAAAGCAGAACAAACAACATTTAATCAAATAATTCTGCCCTAGGGGTTTGTCTTCAGTCCCATCTTGGATCAAATGGCAAATGGCTTTAAAGCCAATCTTGGATTTTTATAGCAAAAGGTTGGAGCTCTGCCCCTTTCCCCCTATTCTTTAATATTGAAAAAAATGAAGCTATTGATTTTCTGTCTGTTTCTCACTCTGCTCGGAATATTAAAATGGACAGTGAGATCTCGCACATGGCCACGTCTCGATTCTGAGGCCTTGTTGATGTTGAGCTGCTGTAAAAATGGTTGTTGATGGCAGGATGTTAGCAGGCTTGTTTTTTTGTTTTTTTTTAAGAGGAGAATGGAAGAAGGTCACAAGGCTAATCTTGCTGTTTCTTCTTGCGTGGTGCCTTTAGTCCCTTTGTTCAGAAGGAGAAGAGCTTTTATATTTGTCTAAGAGCTCACTAGTGAAGTTTGAGTGTGCGTTTGTGTTTGTTGCCTGATCTGGTAGCACAACTACAGTGGGGATCGAAAGTTTGGGAACCCCTTGCAGAATCTGTGAAAATGTGGATAATTTTAACAAAATAAGAGAGATCATACAAAATGCATGTTATTTTTTATTTAGTACTGTCCTGAGTAAGATATTTTACATAAAAGATGTTTACATATAGTCCACAAGACAAAAAAATAGCTGAAATTATTAAAATAACCACATTCAAAAGTTTGGGAACCCTTGGTTCTTAATACTGTGTGTGGTTACCTGGATGATCTACAACTGTTTTTTTGTTTTGTGATGGTTGTTCATGACTCCCTTGTTTGTTCTGAACAGTTAAACTGAGCACTGTTCTTCAGAAAAATCCTCCAGGTCCTGCAGAATCTTCAGTTTTCCAGCATCTTTTGCATATTTGAACCCTTTCCAGCAGTAACTGTATGATTTTGAGATCCACCTTTTCACGCTGAGGATGATTGAGGGACTCAAACACAACAATTAAAAAAGGTTCAAACATTCACTGATGTTCCTGAAGGAAACACGATGCATTAAGAGCCGGGGGTGAAAACTTTTTGAATTTGAAGATCAAGGTAAATTGTACTTCATTTGTCTTCCAGGAAACATGCAAGTATCTTCTGTCGCGTCACAAGGGCAGTACTAAATGGAAAAATATGATATTTCAACAAAATAAGAAAAATTTGGACATCTTCATCCTGTTCAAAAGTTTTCACCCCCAGATGAGTTTTTAAAAGTTTTCACACACAGATGAGTTTTTAAAAGTTAAAAACTCATCTGTTCCATCTTTGCTTGACCCTCTAACGCTAGCACTCTCTATTCTAATGTTATTTTATCCATATGTCTTTTTATTTAAAAAATAAAAATAAAATAAAATAAAATAATAATGATCTGTACTGTATTAGGCTAACCAAGACTTGTAATAGCACTTGCACGTTGTTGCCCTTTTGTTGGTTTTGATTGCTTCTTATGTCCTCATTCGTAAGTAGCTTTGGATGAAAGTGTCTGCGAAATGACTAAATAAATAAATAAATAATGCTTATGGTTTTTAACAATGATTTTCACTTAATGACACATTTTAAGATAAATGTGCAGAGAAAACTATAGGCCATTATCCATTGGCTGATTGTCTAAAGAGGGTAAAACAAGTTTGAAAACCTGCTTGGAATTAGATCAGCATTTTTGCAATTCTGTTTAGTGCCAACTTGTGGCTCTGAAATTGCACACTTCAAAGGGGGTTTATGTGTTTGCAGATTTCTTTGACAATAGAGACATCTAATGCAACATTATAATAATGCTCATTTTGATGTGATCAGAATTAAGATGAATAACAAGTGGAGTCATTGGCTTCTATCATAAACTAACCATAATTTCTCTCTCTGTATCATTGAGAAGCTGTTATTATGTGGTAAAAAATTAGTACATTGAAAGTCAGCGGGTGATGAGACAAAATTTGATATTGATAATTGACTGCATTCAGTGTTAGATTAAGGGGTCTGCATCCATAGTAAGTGATGGCAACAACAGTAAAGCAATTTGTAGAAATTTAAGGCCTTTACTATAAATAATAATAATGTAATAAAAGTAAAAGTAGGTGTAACCCCTATAAAATTTCAGGGTTACAGACATTCAAAGAAAAAAAGAATAGAAAACGTTGTAGTAGCTAGTAAATTCCTCGAGGCGACTCCTCTTGGTGAGTGATATGAGATAATCAGAGAGAGAGAAGTAGACGATCTTGCTAGAAAAAAAACGAGAACGGAGAGAAGATCTGTTGACTCAGCACGATAACTTCTAAAAAATAAAAAAAAGTGAAACATCAAAAAAAAAGAGTTTAGGCTGAAATTCTTTTTAAAATTCCTTTGTTAAAATTCAAAGGATGATGCATTATTTCATGATTTGTTTCATGGTGAGTTTTGCTGTCTTCATTTGAAACTTGTTTTATAATTGTTCTTACATGTTCATAGTTAAGAAATATTACTGATTGTAATGGATGACAAACAAATATTGACAGATGTGTACTGAAATGAAGATATAAGTATTATTTTGCTGTGAAAAAAAACAGTCGGAGTTGACTGTTAAAATGTGTTCAGTGTGTGACAACCTATTATTTTCTTTGCGAAAAGAGGGTGACAGACAGTTGAAAAAAAAAAATTTAATTTTATTGAATGTCATGTCATTTCATGTGAAAGGGTCTGTTGTTAATTTAGATACTGTGAAGCACAATGAGTAACACCTTGCCTGCATTGTGCAGGTTTTTTTTTTTTTTTTGTAGTCCCCTTTTTGATGTACAGTTCATGAGTCGATAACGGAAACTGAACGGCGAGCCATCCACGTTCTTTGATATTGCACTGCATTCTTCCTGGCCGAATTCAGCACTCCCTGGAGGGCATCGGGTCTTCTTGGATGCAGATAAGGGGAATATACCAAATACCACACACATGTGGATACATGATTGGATCGTTTAAACTACCCGGGTAGAGAACTTTTAATTTCTTTTCATAATTTTTTTTTTTAGGGGGAAACTTACTCTAGACAAGGAGACTGGAAAGGAACTTTTCTTTTACTGTGTTTTGGGACTGCTTATTCTCTAAGGTTACAGGCCTGATTGTTTTTTTTTATATGTGGTGATACTACAGTTCATTTTGTTCATGGTATCAATACAGTATTTTTTCCAATTCTTACCTTTGTGATTGTTGTGTTGCTGTCCATTTTCTAAAAAAGAAACGAAGAAAGAATCCTCCCTTCGAACCTAGATTTTGATTATTGTGCCCATAAATCTGCACTTGGTTATTATTAAGGGTGTTTCGAAACAACGGGTTACATAAGTATTTGGGATTTTGCTACTTTTATTTATATATTATTGGATATTACGGTACAGTGAAGAGACAGTATTATCTGTATTTATAATCTGTAATTATAATCCATATTAGAATTAGAGTTGAGTGGGTTTAATAGGAGCGCATTGAAGTAAAACTGGGATCACAAGAATATTAAAAAGTTAAACGACATTCTGGCGTGAGATCTGCCAAAATAATGTCTTTTTTATTTGAACTTTTTCAGCAATCTTGATATGTGCGATTGGTTAATAACTATATAATAAAAACAATTTGCTTAAAATGTAATCAAATTGACATGTAGATCATCTGTGGGTGCAGTCTTGTGTGTTATTCTAGAGAATTCAGGCTGCTGAAACACGAAGAGGAAAGCAAAAGTTTTTATTTCAGCTCCCTGTGGAAATACACTTCTGCAACTATCCATACAAGCTCAAAACAACATCAGACACCATAAGTGTCCTTCAACAGAAACTTTCCAACAACTTTCCTTTAATAAAAAGCACAATGACAAGCCCAAGGAGAAGCAATTCACCGAAAAACAATTTACGACTCAAAAAGGACAAAGAGAGTGTTGAGGAAACAAAGAGAGAAAAGAAAAGTTGCAGAGGAATGTGACAGGTCCCCGAAAATCACATAAAATGGTTAGTGATGAGTGTATTTTTGTCAGACTGTGCCAACACTCACCTTGAGGAGACCACAGACGCGGCGTTTGAAGAGACAGGGGGCCGAAGTCACACATTTTACTCAAGCATTCCACTCCACGACCACTGAGGGAGGTTGTAACCCTGAGAATCTGTTTTAGTTTAGCCGAGTTGCCATTAATACTGCCCGTTTTAACACCCTAACCTTTCCGGTGCTCATCTCAAGGGTGTTTTTAGAGGAAAAAAAACACAGCTTTTGGAACAATTGCTTGGGGCGATCTAAAAGTGACCTCCAGCCAAAGTCAGTTTTTTTTCACTTCTTTTTAATCAGTAGATTCCACAACCCCCAGCCGCACTGCGTCCCCTCACGCTCTGCCCTTCATACTTAACTTCTTTCCTTTCTGTCCTAAGGGTGAATGTGGCACTGTGCATCATGAAACTGGCATCATGCAATGGCTTCAGTCATAGTGAAAGTCATGCAGTGTTAAACGATATGTAAAGCAGAAATGCGAACAAAGAAACTGGTTTTGGTATTTGTTTGAACACTGGGGGACAGATGTGCAGCTAGTCAGCCATTACAGATAACACTGAAAAATATTTATTTTACACCAGATGAATGGGTGTGAAACCTATGCATTTTTTTTTTTTTTACATTGAACTTTGATTCACATGTGGCATGAGTAGTCAGAAAAAGTTTAGTTTTACTTGACATTTTAATTGCAATAATTTTAGGGCTGGGGAAAATACATTTAGCCTAGTATTTCTCATTAATAAAATATGACTGAGTCATTTAAATGATTCTTAAAACTCTAAGAACAGTTTTTATATATTTTTAAATTATTAAATGTTATATAGACCCATTCATATCTTTTCTTTTCTTTTTCAGGGGATATTAGACACGAACTGTAAGCTGTTATAAACTGCTGAGTTTATCATTTATATTAATTTAATACATATTGGCCACGTACACACTGCAGCTAAATTCGGTTGTCAGTTCACCTTTTACTCCTTAATCGCGTTCTGTACACACTTAATTCACTAAAATACGGTAGTGACAACCACATTTACAGAACTTCTATGCTGTGTGTACGGAATTGAACTGAACAACTAGTTGTTAATGTCATATTTAACGCCTTCGTTTGTATGTGAGATGCAAAAAAAATCACAGTGAAAGAAGTTATAACTTTATCAGATTTTTACACAGGGCTAGTTGCGCTCACGAGCCCTGCAGTAAATTGTCAGAGTTGCCAGATTTTCATAGAAAAAAAAAAATTAAAACACCCAAATGCTTTGTTTTATAACACACAACAAAAAAAATCATATATCTCATATCCTCAACAGAACACTTTATTAACTCTATAAAGTGCCTAGCTTTATAAGCTAAGACCAAACAACATGCCTAAAAGCGCTTGTAAATATGAGGACATGGCAACACTGCCTCCCGGGCATAAACAAAACACAGCATATAACCTCCAAAAAAAATGGCAGATAACAAACGGCAAAAAATCTAAAATTAACTCTATTAACTATAACTCTTAAATGTTGCTATGGTTACAAATGCAGGAGTTACTTCTGCTCCGTATAATTGAGGGGATTCACTCCCGCATTTAAATGCATTTGTCACTGCTGAAACTTGCACACTGCACACTGTACGTGGCCAATAATTTGTTTTACACAAGAAAGATATATGGCAAACTGCATCATTTGGACCCTGTTTGTTTTGTTTGCTTTAATTGAATATTTCCATAATGAAGTTAGAACATTCCCTGTATAATTCACAGTAATAGCGGAGAGGGAATTTCTTTCAAATGTAAGCAAAAAAGACATTTTAAATTAAATATATCTACATAAATCACACATTTGAATTGAATTCAGAGTTTATGAACCAGAAGTGGGATATCTTCCCAGCCCTAATTTATGTAGGTATTTGCTAGTAACTTGAGTGTCTTGTCATTTTGTTAATATACGAAGTGGATTGCTTTACAGCAAATTTCAGTCTGATGTTTATGTACATGCTGTGATACAATGCAATACAATTCATTTATATAATTGCAGGTATAATATTGGGTAAGATGCATTCTCTCTTTGTCTCCCAAATTATGCAGAGATCATATTCTTCCCTCAAGAATCCTTGTCTCTTTATCTGGTAGTTTCCAAACCTGTTGCGCAGTTTTCCTTTTATATTGATAAGTATAAATGTATATTTAAAGCTGGGAGGAATGTCAACAGGAACTATGTTCTTCCATTTTGACAAAAAAGGAAAAAAAAGTCTTCAAGGAGTTTAAAAGTCATCACTGTAGTGTGCTCTGAAGTTATTAATAAACGTTTATTGTGCAGTAGCGCAAGCTCTGTGAGATATGAATATGCCTCGGTGGAATTCTCACATGGAGGCATCATTTTTCTTGATGACAACAAAAGACTGCTCTGTTGATATCACTTTAAAACATCAGCTTTTTGTCTGGGTAAATAGAGGACAGGGTTGTGCAAACACGCAATTCTGTACGCAGAGTTCTTGCCTTTGTTGCATGTGAATCAAAATGTTGTGTGTCAGATATAAAACTGATCGAAATAACTTTGGGGAAAAACAGGCCTTTGTTTACATTTGCTTCTATAGCAGATGCATAAAATTCTATAGCAAATGCATATACATTTTTGTGTTGATTACTTTAGAAGGAAGTTAAGCATACAAATTCAGTCCAGTCCAAGAGGTGCCATATGTCGTCTTGGTTGTGTTATTTTACCAGGTCAATCGGGTAAAAGAACCCGCTTCAAAGACCTCTCGCTCGTATCAGTCTGCAAGAGATCGTTTTTTGATTTTTGAGGCTCAATCCTCTATAGGATATCTCCAACTGCATCTCCAGTCTGGTTGATTGACCAGGACCAGAGGCAGACGATGCATCAAATTACTGTGTAACTGTCCTTCAGGGAAGCGTCTGTCCCTGAGCTGGGCCACACTAGACTTTTTAACTGTGACACCAGCTTATTAGATCACAGAGGTCATCCACCTTCTGCTCATTTAACGGCCAGGCCACCAATAATAGACATTCTGGGCATCACTGGGATGAAGCAGTGTGTCAACGCAGTGCTGGACTCCAATTTGAAAAGTGTTCGAGACCTCCAATGGGAGTCCCAGCTCTGTTTCAGGCACATTTGTCCAGTGACCTTGCAGGGTCACTCGTTTTTTGAAAAGGAAGGGAAAGATTAATCAGGTGCCCCGAACTGTTCCCGTCTTAAGCACTAACTGATTGGCCCGAGTGCTGAGGGAAACGGATATAAGCCCATTTTACTATCCTTCCATTTACTATAATAATACATTGTGATAAGGTTAAACTCTGCATTAGATGTTTTCTTCTTTCTTCAATATCCTGATTTTTCAGCCATTGTTTTAAAATGTTTATAGAAGCATGCTGGTCTTTTGCTGTTGCTGTATTACACAGGAGCTGTTTGTTTGTCTTTTTGTTCCTTTTCTTCCATATCGCCTGTGGACATTCTTGTATTCAGTCCCAATAAAGTTGTTGGTGGTTTCTGTTTGTGCATGGAATCTGGCTGTAGTAGTAGAAATAGTAGTATAAAAGTTATTTAGAATTTAAATCTGCTGAAATAGCTTGTAGAGTTAGATGTATCTAACAAAGGAAGTGTATGTTATGTTCAATTGCTGATCCATGAATTTATTCTAGAAAAAGATTACATTTGACTTAGAAATTCCTTGAACTGACAGTAGCGTATAGGAATGATGATATGAAATTAAATAAACATGCTAAAATAAGTTAATTTGAGCACTTAAATTGGTCAGTGAGAATAATTGTTCCCTCAAGTCACTGTATAATGATAATATGTAACATCAAAAAATGCCAACAATGTTATTTAATAGATTTTTGGATATTTCTTATTAAATTCTTTGGGCTGCACGATTTATTAAATTTGCTTCTGTTGGTTAATTAAGTGTAGTTGTCTGTATTATTGGTCTGCTGGCTATATATTTTGAAAACTGAATTTTTTATTTTTTTTCCATTGTTGTTGTTTTGCATTGGTAACAAAAAAACAATTCACCACTAGATGGCGGGCCAGAACATAGTCAAAGGATAATTAAGATAGGCTATTAATTGATGAAAAATGCAAGCAGAATTGCCTGTGACTGACTGTTACAGTGTATTTTGTAACTGGTAGTGAGCTGTTACTCTGTGTAAAATCCTGGGACAGTCATTAACAAAAAGCCACATTTGTGTGGCGGTGTCCGATCAGAGTATGCGAGCGGAGTGGAGAGTCAACAATTTCCCCTCTGGGCTCCGACTATTTAAGGATCACTGCACTCCGTGCTCACTGATATCAGAAACACTGCTCCGCGTCTAAAGTATTTCAGTATGATTGAAATATCACTGTTCTATGGAAGCCCATTTCCGCCACTGAATAAAAAAAAATAAAAAAAGGTTATTGCGACTTTTTATCTCACTATTCTGACGTTTTTTTCTCACAGAATTGATATCAGAAACACGCAATTGCGGGTTATAAAGTCAGAATTGCGAGTTAAAGTCCAGTTTTGAGGGGGAAAAAGACTGATATGTTTTTTTAAAAAAAAGTAATGAAAATATTCAGAAGGAAAAAATAAATTCCTTGAGAAATGTAACTTCCCGCTCATGTCCACTGCAGTCATCATAGCCTTCACATTCTTTCTGTTTTGAGTGATCCTTTTCTATCTAGCTAGCTAAATATGTTTAACATGTGAATTCTTGCTAAATATGCAGTTATATTACGGGTCGTTGGCATGAATTGTACTCGTGATGGAGCGCTCTTGGAGCGAGTGAAAACCACAACGCTCCGACTTTTAAAAAATCCGCTCCTCGCTCCATTCAAAATCACACTGCTCCACTCGCGCTCCGCTCCACTCACATACTCTTGAGTAACTGCTGCTGTCATAACAGATCTATTTCAGAACCAGCCGCTATCAAAATATTCTGGCTATGGGCGCGGGCCAGATATTATTGCTTTTGGCCCGCGGGCCGCCTGTTGCCGACCACTGCTCTACACACTTTCATTCTTGGAGTTGCCTGATGTCAAGTGTTTAAATCCCCCAATCAGAGCTTTTAGCATAAATGGATGCATATTCTGCCAAGTTTTTTAATCTTGCAACCATGTGCACACGCGAGAAAAAGCTGATGATCTTAAAACACCGACAGACATTTATGTTGGAGTTTAGCGACCTCCATTGCAATATTTTGCTTGATGTAAAAGTGTAAATCAGACATGAATCATTACTATATTGCTTGTGAATTTGGTTGCTGAATAATGAATTTTGTTATTATGTGATATAATAAAGTGTTGTTGTTGTTGTTAAATTTTAACATAATTTGGAATTTTTGGAAATTTGAAATTAATATTAGCATTAGCAATTTCCCTGTTTTAGCATTTTAAAGAAGCTTCTTAAGGTTTTTACCAGTTTTTATCATGTAGTGCATGTCAATGTATGTGATTAATACATCAGGAAACTGGAATTCTGGATAAATGTAAAAAGAATATTTTATAAATTCAGAAGAAAATGCAGCCCTAAATAATATTATGTATCCGTTTTGAACTGGAAATTTAGCAAATGTGCTACTACAGACCTGATTACTAATACACATAAACTATTTATGTATTAAAACAGTCAGACAATCTTTAAATGATTTTGTATTATTTGTATTATGATGTTTTATTCATAAGCTAAGCCTTTGTCATTTTGTGCCATCACAAAAAGCATGTTTGTCCCTGCTACATTTTAAATGTGACACGATATGGTCAGTCATGTGATATCAACATGGTGGCAAAAATGATCTGCTCTATGTAGGATAAAATAGCTTTTTTAGGCCACTGAAATGAATACAGTCATCTCATTTGAGTGTAAAACTTTAATTAGAAAGAAATCAAGTGCACCTTTAATTCTGTTCTGGCTTGTGAAGGTTATCACAAAAGATAGCTTGGCTACATGGACGGACTGGCTTTCTTGGCTGTCAGTGTAACAAGCAAAACTGTGTCTGTCACATTATTGATATCCATAGCAGTCCATCCTTCACTTCTTTCACACAGAAAAGGGTCAGTTTATATAAACAGACATCTATAATTCTGTTTCCATGTCTGATCTGCAAATAAATGAGCTTCACTTTGGACTTGTAAGCATCCTTCATGTGTGCACTCAAGATACATTTGTTCAGCGTGAAAAAAAAAGCTCAGAATGATCCTGGCACCTGTGATTGATTCTCTTTTCTACAGCTTTGAAACAAAGTTGATGGCTTTTTCTGTTCACCAAATGCTAGGCATTTGCTTTCTGGTCTTCTTTAAGACTGTTTTGAAATTAAATACTGTAATATAACTTTAATTTGTTTTTAATTGCGTCTTGAGCTTTGCTTCTGTAGTATTGCTAAATGTTGTTAAACTACCCTAAAATGTCTTTTTAAATTATTCACAAATATTATTAGGTATTAAAAAACCCTTTCTCTAAATTCAATTTGTTTTTCATAGAAAAAAATAATACTGTTTCCTAATAATACATACTTGAAAGTGGAAAACACAGACTGCTCTTTTATCAAACGGCCTTCCTCATAGTAGCTTATTTCAGACAGCTGTTGTTTATTTTTTGTTTATCAGTTTATTTAATTATTTATTGTTTTCTGGCTTAGTTTTTTTTCAGCCCATGGATTCTTCAAACTATTAAAAGTTCCACAGAGAGAAAAACACAGCAGCTTCTGAATACACTGGTATTTCTAACAGCCATGAATTCCCGTAAATAATATATTAGTTTTGTGCTGTTATCATCTGACATTATAATCAAAAAATATTTTTTAAATAAGCAAGTGAGGTTGGTAGGAACTTGTTTTGATAGACGAGGCTCTTTTTGCAAAAATGAGTTTGTCTTTGCTTTAAAACTTCAAAGCAACAACTTTGAAAATCTTTGAATAAAACATTTTGTTTTTAAGTTCTGCTCGTGTGGGAAGGTTTGAGCGCCATTATAGTCTTCGTTAACGTTGCATTATCGTGGCAAGATGCCATAAATGGTCTCATGGAGCTTGGCACTTCGTTCTGAGAGACCTGCCTTCCAGAGCAAAGCTATTAGTTAATGGAACAGCATGACATCACTGTGATGAAGGGACAGATCTGCTCACATGACAACAGCCAGTGTGACACGTTTTAGCCAGAGCTGTAGCGAGACGGTGTGGGGCGAAAGGTCTGGTAGAGAAGGTCTGGCCAGTGCTTGCTCTCTGATGTTAACAAGCTTTGGGCTTCTAGCGCTCCCGGCCTCTTCCCACTGGCCCGACATCATTCAAAGATTGTCCGTCTGCTGGAAGGATCCCGTCTGTCTGACAGTGATGGATTCGCTGTATCTCTATGACTGCAAGCCTTCACATGAGTTCCCTTCACAGAGTAACTGCACTCATTAAGATAAATAGCCGCAAATCAAAAGCGCCTTCTTGGTGCAAAAAAGGGTTCACCGCTTGGCCAAGTGATTCATATTTACTTTTATGTAGTCGATTTGAATCGATACGGGTCAGAGACTAACTTCAGAGTAGTAATCTACATAATATGAATGCAAATGACTCTGACAGTGGAACACGGTGCACAGTTAGACCTCTGGCAGCATTCGGCTGTGTTTATCAATCATCTTGCCTGTTTATGATGGGGCAGAGAGAGCATGTGACCCTCCGTGGCATGGGGAGAGCTTGCTGTGCACTGAATCTGTCACTTGCTGTATGACATTCCAGGGACACGGTTCGAAGTCGTTCAAGTAATGTAGCTAACATGAGAGCTCTAGATATATCATAATGTATGTTAGATCAGGGCTTGTCAAATGGTTGCAGCTCTTGTTTTGACTTTTAAAGGGACAGTTCAACCAAAACTGAACATTCTGTCATCATTTATATACCCTAATGTTGTAACATGTATGACTTACTTTCCTCTGAGGAATACAAAAGATACTTTGGAAAATGTGCTCATGTTTTTGAAGTGAAACTTCACTTTGCAAAACAACATTGGACCTCATTGACAATGTTTAAATTTTAGATTTAAAGGGGTCATTAATTGAGAAACCAAAATTCCCATGCTCTTTTGACACATAAGTGGTAATTGTACTATAAAAACATCCTGTAAGTTTCAGAACTTAAAACTTTCTCGTTAGTCTAAAAACAGCTTATACTGAAGCCAGTCTGCCAAAACGACAGCTTTTGGAATGTTCTACTCTATATGATGTAATTGTGTGGATAAGACAGTGTTTACGAGAGAGGTGAACATGCAGGTCTACGCAGAAACCAAACGATAAAGATGTTTCTGAAGACAACAAGACCCTGTGCAGTGACAAGGGTGAGGAAAAACAGTGTTTGCATTGCCTTTCTTCTGAACCCAACATTACTAAAGAGTGAATGAACATTATTTTTAATGAATATCCAGACCGCATCAGTAAGAACTTGGTCCTTTGTTCACTTTATTTTACCGCAAATTCATTTACAAACACAAGCACAATTCGGTGTGGGATTTTCAAAAAGATTGAAAAAAAAAAAGACGACGCTCTGCTGACTAAATTGGATCCGACAGTAATGTCACAACACAAGTGTGAGTAACTGTTTTCATTACGTGATCACTATTGCTTTGTCTGTTATTACAGATCATTTGATATGTACTGAGTATTTATGCATTTTTGACCATCTATGAGGAATGTGCGCTGTCAAACATACACAACTATTAGCCAATCATAACAGTGGGTGTTTACTTCCGAGTCTACAATCTGCCATGCCTATTCAAACAGAGTGTTCTAATGAGAGGGATTAAAAACAGGGCAGAGCTTATTACTTCTAATCTAAATTATATAAAAATCTTGATAACATTATAAGTGGACCTCAGAGAACAGTACAAAAAAAAAAAAAAGGCAGTTGACCCCTTTCAAAGGGTGGGGGTGAAAAAAAATATGGTTGAATTTTCATTACTGTTGCTTTGTTTCCCATTCAGCCTAAATTAATAATATATATATATATATATATATATATATATATATATATATATTTTTTTTTTTTGTAATCAAACAGTTCATTTGTTTAGGTTTTAGTATACAGTCACGGCCAAAAATATCGGCACCCTTGGTAAATTTGATCAAAGGCGGCTGTGAAAATTAATCTGCATTGTTAATCCCAAAAATTTAAATTCTGTCATCATTTGTCATCACCCTTATGTTGTACCAAAATGGTATGACTTTTTCTTCAGCAGAACACAAAAGATATTTTGAAAGAATGCCTGTACAGTGATAATCAAGTTAAAAAACAAAGTTGTTTTGGGCCCCATTGACTTGTGTGGGCAAAAAACAGTTAGAGTTTCTTTTGAAATGACATGACAGCAAGTAAATGATGGGTGAATTTATTTTTGTGTGCACCTTTTCAGTTTAAAATTGAAACATTACAATTTTAGATTTCAGTATAACTTTAATTTGTATGATTTTGTTTTATATTTTTCAAATATTTTATATTTGCACTTTTGGTGCTATTTTGTATTGTGACTTGAGGTCCATTATAAAATATATGTTCTTAAACAAAACCAGTGTGTTAGAAAATCATTCTGCGGTCTCTAGTGTTTAGATAGACATGTGTTTTCAATGCCGTATGCACTTGTGTGCTCTCCTCAGACTTGGATAAGTGACTATGAAATGAACATGGCGCAAGTTTCTTTTCTCCGCCAGTAATAGGTTAAGACTTTCAAATAGGATGAGAGCAACATGATCTTTGAAAATATTGACTAATCAATGAAAAGTAATTTACAGTGATTACCTTTCTACGTGTGAAGATCTTTTAAACAGTGTCAAGACTTGTAAACCATCCCCCCTTTTGCACCCGAAGCTTTCACATGGCAAAAATCCATACCCAGCAAATACAATCTCATTTCTCCCTCCGCCCCGTCGCTTTAAATAGTCCATATTGAATTAACTCCATAAAAACGGAGATCGATCTTTCCATTGCCCATCTTGATACTGCTGTTCGCACCACTGAACTCATAATCACCTCTGATCCAGGCAAGGCATTAGTTCAGAAGAGAAAAGCTTTTCCCATCAACCAAGAGTCGCATATATCCGACCATCAGACATGCAGCTCCTTGCTAATATCAGCTGGTGTCTCATTATGCCAGCTAATGGGTCATTGGGTGACACAGTGGTTCAACTTAGAATGTTGTACCTAAATTAATTTTCTTAAATCCAGTTTAATGGTTATTGATAGCCAATGATTTTCACAAGTAGAAACACACTGTGATTATGTGAAGCGTTCAGTTTGGAGAGACCCTTCTTATTAATGTATAACTTTGTCAGTTGTTTTTGTATGTACAGAAATCTCCATAGGACTAAACTGTTCACTCTTTCACGCAATAACAGTGAAGGAAAATTAGGTAAAAGCACCATACTTCATGCACTATATTCATTGTTACAAATATTAATACCTTAAAGTATTCTGAAGCCATATGATAGTTTTGTGTCAGAAATGTATTTCCTTTTTCGTTGATGATCTTCCTTTTCACGAGAGTTTTTAACAACTGTGACTGAATCTTTAGTTAGTGGACTGAACTTGAGAATTAGTTTTGTCTAATTTGTGAATGAAATATTCTGAACTACCTTAAGTGATTCATTGAAAAGATACGACTCAAATAATTTGTTCAGACTGCTTGTCTAATCAGCTACTGATGAATTTAACTACTTATGAACTCAACTACTTATGAAATCATGAATAACAATTTAAAAGTCAGTCTTTTTCTCATGAAGCCTATGTTATGGCATTTGCATTTGCATCTATTTTGAAGCTAAGAAGCTTCAGGCCCCTTTCATGGTAATTGCATGCACGAAAGTGACCAGCATGCTAAACAAAATGTCTCTTTTTGCATTACATAGAAAACAAATAAGTCATACAGATTTGTAATGGTGTTAGGGTGAGCAAATTAGGAGAATTTAGATTTTTAGGTGAACTATCCCAATGATATTAATGAAAACAGGCTATTTTATGTTGTTTCCCCTTGACATTCCAGATCAATATGAAATGATTTGTATCAGAAGTCTCTTTTCTCTGATAATTTTTCTCTTCAGGAGAGTTTTTAACTATTGTGTCCGAATCTTTAAGTCAGTGGATTGAATTTGAGAGCTGGCTTTGTCTAATTTGTGAATTAATCCTTATGAACGTACGTCTTAATTGATACATTGAAAAGAATCATTCATTCATGAATCAGATATCTTTACTTCTCTAATGAATTACTTATGAACTCATGAATGTGCATATAAGAAATAGGGCAGATGTCAAGATTTTCAGTGAATAACATTTTAAATTTCAGTCTTTTTCTCTCGTAGAAAGGCAATTACATTTTCATTGCATGTACAAAAGTGGTCAGCATGCCAAGCAAAATGTCCCTTTTTGTGTTCCATAGAATAAAATAAGTCATACAGATTCGAAACTGCATGAGGGTGTGCAAATTATGACATTTTTTTTGTAGGTAAACAATCCGTATAATATTGAAGATTTTATATGGTTTCCCTTTCGCTTTCCGGATCACCCCTGTCAATATCAGTAGCTCAGTTTGCTGTAATCAAGCCACCGTTTCGTCGGCCTGCAGTTCTTTTTTTATGCTTTTCATTTGAACTGCGTCTTTAAGGTCTGGCAGTTGTGGGTTATCTAATGAATCAACCATGGTGAGAACAAAGGCAGTATAAAACATTTAAATCATACACTTGTGCATTAATGCTGACAGTCAGCACTGGAGGGGTATTTGATGCGATGAAATATTCTTGTGACTGAGAAACAAGAAAGCCTGTATCAAAGCAAACAAGAATAATGGAGCAAAGAATGACACATTCATTATTCATCACGGGGCTTTCGCAAAAACATTTATTTATTCATCCACCGGCTTATTTATTTATTTTATTTATGAGCGAATCCCACACTGTGCACGACAGCAGACGCAAGCCACGGTTTAGGCTGCGCTTATAGGGATGCATGCCACAGAGTTTCTCTCGCAACTTTGAAAGCGTTGTTGTCAGTTTGCTGATAAATAGGTAAAGGTGAACGAGACAGAATGAGAAATGAGGATCGGCTGGGGTTTTCACCTTCTCTCGCGCTGTTATTGCCATGTGCACACCATGATGTAAACCGTCGCCTGGAGTGATGAAGAAGCGTGATTGTGCTGAGGAGATGGAGGATGTACCTGATAAATCCAGAGGTCTGGTTTCGAGATTTCTGCTGCGGGATGTTCGATGCAGAGCTATTACGGGCTGCGAAGTAGCTTTGCCCCAACTACCACATTTCTCTGTTATCACAATGGAGATTAATTTGCATGTGTGCCAGACACAGGCTTTTTTTGAATTTATTTATTGCTTTCCAGTGGCAGGAAATTTCCCAAATTTGATGAAAATGTGCACATACTCAATCTTCTATGCATCAGTCATATGGGAGCCATCAGACAAACATAAATTAGAGAAATGCATGGTGAAGGCCTCATTTATAAAAGCAAAAATAATCACAAAACAGTGAGCCCTCAGGGATCTCAAATACAATTTTCATTTGCTTCAGATCCTTCATTTTTCTCCTCTGTCACTTTCTGTACCTGGTCTCCCTCATCTGGGGACGATCATTAGACTAATTAGCAGGTAATCAATGTTTAATTAAAACGAGGTTGTTAATGAAAATGACTGGTGGTGCAATTTTGGACCGACTCTCTTTGTCACACCATCCTCATGTGAAATAAACATTACAGGAAAGCACTTTTAGCACATTCTTACTTTTGATGCAGTTAGACAGAAGTTGTCGCACTCTGTAACCCTGTTGTGTACCACAACGATTCCTTGCGACGTGAGAAACCGAACGTTAAATTTGCCAAAGGTCAAATAATATTTAGCACACCTGTTGTTCTTTTCATTAAGCTAAGAGACTGTAGTGGACTTAATTTGATTTTAACTTTTGCAATTGCACACTTGTTTGTGAAAGCACCTCAGTTATTACAAAATGTGTGTGTGAGAAAATGAAACATTTGATAAACCGAAGCTTGCTTACTGCAGAGATTTACGCTAAACACTCCTACATGCTACTATTCTAGTACATACTAAAAAAAAAATCTGAGACATTCCCGGTTGACAGGTGAGAACATCCTTCAGTCAAGGTTATGAAATGGGCCGGGCAGAGCTGAATGAGTTCTCAGTGATCATATACCCTAATTTGAACAAAGCATAATGAGGGGCTGTAATAAAACATCTGTTTTAGCATAGTTGGTGATTAAAACTGACCTTTGAGTAAGACAGGGAAGTGCTTAACGACTGGAGTGGTATGCAAAGTGAAAAATTAATGCATTATCAATGCAATTAATGTCTATGGTGGACCTAAAGGCATTAAGCAAATTGCACTGAATCTTAATGCCTTTCACATCAAATGTTCTGTCTACTGATTGCCCACAGACTTTCCTCATGAAGGTTCAGTTCCCCAACCTTGCTAAACTTAGTCATCTCAAACATCTTCAGAGTGGTTTAGATGTGGTGGAGAGGCAAAGGGGAAATGTCTTTAGTATTAAAATTTGTATGTTTGCCATAAATAAATGCCTTTTCGGAATTTGTATGCTGTAAATAAGTTGTTGTACCTGACCACCTTTTACCTGTTACACAATATTTTATTCATCAGGATGTACGTCAGTAGTGCAATCAACAGATTTATACACTTATAACAATTTCTAGAACAATTTCTATATTTAATAAACATAAATTTTTTAACTATGTATATTTCTTTTAAGAGTGTATTTGGGAAAAAAATAAAAATAAAAAAAACAATAGTGACAATTTTTCGCAAGTTACCCCAGAAAATGTCTTCGTATTCAGCTTCATTTGACTTGTTAAAGATTTTAAAAGTAATTTCCAGTCATTGCTGATTGTTCCACATGTGTTAATGGCTGTTGAGAAATTTATTTTTAGCAGTGACTCAACTCTGGACTGAATTCTATTGTTAGAATTAATTCAGATCATTTTATGAAACAGCATTTTTTAATGATAAATGTTTATTTAATAAATGAACACGTTTTAGTATAATTATGGCACAATATTTGTTAAAGATGTCCATATTACTACATACCTTAGTAAAAGCTGGCATCAGACATTATTAATGTCTTTAAAAAAAAAAAAAAAAACTGGCACACTTTGTAAAATGACTACATTAGGGCTTTAATGTCATCTCAGAATTGTTTGGTTATACATTCATATAGAGGGCTTTTAGTTAATTTGACAATTATTATGTACTGTTCTCTTGACTTGTGTTCTGTGACATCTGAAATCTGAGAGCCTTAATTAATACTTAAAATAACTTGATGATATTTAATGAATCAGTATCAGTGCAACTTGTGCACTTATTATTGTGATTTTAGTGAATCTATGCAGACTTTAAAATGGTAAAATACACTGCTTACCATCTAAATGCTTTGAACACTGAGTAATTCTCATAAATAAAAAGAAAACATCCATCCATGTCAAATTAATATAGCGGATTCCACCCCCAAAGCCCTGTCTAGGCTACATTCATCTAGCAAAAAGTATTTCAGGAGAACAGCACTTATACTGTAAATAAATTGCATGCTGGAGGTTGAATGTCTTAGAAATGCTTTGTTGGCTTTGTATGAGCTAAGACTATGAATAGTGATTATTTAACTGCACAATGGATGGGTAAGGCCTGCACCAATGCCACAAGACTATTATATAGAGTTTGAATGATATTCCCTGTGTGCCACTGTCAGAGAGTCACCACAGTCACCGCAGTCTCCACCAACAACACTCACCAGATCCCAATCCCCTGATTTCTGATCACCACCACCTGTCAGTACTAATCAGCAGCACTATATCCCTGCACTCTTCCCGTTCACTCACTGTCTGGTCTCAAACTTTCCATGTTGACTAACCTGATCCACTTACCTTTTGTCTACTTACCAGTTGCTCCAGTGTTCCTATCCCTGTTCTCCACCGCTCCAGTTCACCACTGTCTCCACACTCCACTGTTACCTCCCGATCCCCTGCAAAAGGAAGAAGAACATTCACACTCAGATAAGCCCCTAGAGGCATTCCCATTCCCCGCCTACTCACCTGGACAATCTACTCATCTCATTCCCCTCTGCTACTACTCAATAAACCTGTTGATTGTATTGCACTTACCTCTGTGTCTATCTGCTGACAGAAGACCAGACCCGAACCGACGACCGGAGATGGAGTTCCCGAACCCCGTTGCTGCGGATCCCCTTGAAGAGCTGGTCAGTGCTCTTCAAATATCTCTCTCTCCGGTCACACACCCTCAGTCTGCTTCTGCCAGTCCCATGGCCATCCCTGCAAACTATTCGGGTGAGGTGGTTGAATGTAGCGTTTTTTTACTCCAAGTTTCACTTTACATAGAGATGCAATCCCATAAATTTTCCAGTGAACGGGCTAAAGTTGCCTTCCTGATCTCCCTGCTAACCGGACGGGCATTGCTCTGGGCATGAGCCATCTGGAACTCACAGACCACTATAATTAACTATTTTGATGCTTTCTCTTCGCACTTCAAGGAGGTCTTCGACCTAGCCACCGGCTTGCTCTCCATTGCCGACCAACTCATCCGCCTCCGTCAAGGAGATTCTTCGGCCAGTGACTATACTCTGCAGTTCTGGACTCTGGCGGCCTCGTGTGGATGGAACGAGGCAGCTCTACTCACTGCTTACCGTCAGGGCTTGGATCCACAGATCAGAGCCCAGATGGCGATCTATGATGACACTGTCGGCTGGAGAGCTTTATGCAGAAGGCCGTTAAGATCTCCCAAAGTCTCACGGCTTGTCAGCCGGACATAACCGCTCATTCTCCATCCTCACCAGCTGCCTGTTCTCTGGTACCAGAACCTATGCAAATGGATACTAATCGCCTCTCACGCACTGAGTGTGCTTGACGTCTCGCCACGGGGCTGTGCCTTTACTGCAGAGTTCCGGGGCACTTCATTCAGGTGTGCCCCTCTCGCCCCCCACGCCCAGCAGTGAGTACCCTCTAATTGGAGCCTGGTATCTCTATCCTACCACTGCCAACGGTAACCGCTCACCACACGTCATTTCATTTCAGTACCCGCCCTCGTGGACTCTGGATCCTTAGGCAATTTCATCTCACAAGCCCTCCTAAAACAGCTTGATTTACCCCGCCAGAGACAGGCCAAGCTGAAGATCGAGACCATACAAGGAAAACCGCTCGGGCGTGGGCACATCAAGTTCCAGTCTCCGCCGATCACTCTGCAAGTAGGCTGTCTTCATCAGGAGAGGATTTCCTTTCTGGTACTAGAGGGACCCACCATCGATATCATACTGGGATGGTCCTGGCTATCTCAACATTCCCCCAAAGTCAGATGGGACACCAGCGAGATCCTCCAATGGATTAAAACCTGCATCCAAAACTGTCTCTCCAACGTCCCTGTGCCCCTGGTTAGTAACCTGAAGCTCCAAGTCCTCGTGAGGTTCCGACGATCCCATCTGACTACCTGCTGTTCCAGGATGTGTTCAGCAAACAGGCAGCCACGAGGTTACCACCGCACCGGCCATGGGATTGTGCCATCGACCTGCTGCCTGGAGCTATACTCCCTAAGGGTCGAGTATACCCCCTGTCCATCCCGGAGCGCAAGGCGATGGAGGATTACATCAAGGAGGTTCTCCAACAACAGTTCAATCACCCTTCCACCTCCCCGGCGGCCTCGAGCTTCTTCTTCGTGGGCAAGAAGGACGGAGGCTTGCGACCCTGCATCGACTACCGGACCCTCAATGATCACACTGTCAAGCTCCCTTATCCTCTTCCCCTGGTCCCGGCTGCCCTCGAGGAACTCCGTGGGGCCCGCATCTTCTCGAAGCTGGAACTTCAGAGTGCCTATGACCTTGTTCGTAACCGGAAAGGCGATGAGTGGAAGATGGCGTTCATTACCTCCTCAGGCCACTATGAATATCGGGTCATGCCATATGGCCTGTCTAACTCTCCGTTCGTCTTCCAGGGGTTTATGAACGAGGTGTTCCGGGAGTTCCTCCACCGGTTTGTCATCGTGTACATAGATGATTTCCTAATCTACCCCCGGAACCTGGCCGAACATCGCCATCACATGACGCAGGTCCTACGCCAACTCAGGAAACACCAGAAACACCAGTCGGCCACAGTTTGTCTCCCGTGTCTGGAAGGCTTTCTTCAAACTCCTCGATGCCACCATCAGTCTCTCCTCAGGGTATCACCCCCAGACTAATGGCCAGACTGAGCGGAAGATTCAGAAGATTGGGAGATATCTCCGGGCCCACTGGTTCCGAGCAAGAGAGTTTGGGACTCAGCTCATGTCCAACTCCAGCAGGCAGTGCGGAGACACAAGACCTATGCAGATGCCCATCGGTCTGCCACCCTCGTCTATCGTCCTGGAGATAAGGTCTGGCTCTCCACCCGGGATCTGCGTCTCCGCCTGCCCTGCCGGAAGCTGAGTCCACGCTTTATCAGTCCCTTTTCCATCGAGAGGCAGATAAATGAGGTCACCTTCCGTCTCCAACTCCCTGCACGGTATCGTATCCATCCAACATTCCACGTCTCACTCCTCAAGCCTGTCTCTCTCTCTGTCACAGAACCCGACGAGCCTGCAGTATCTCCTCCTCCCGAGATCATCGAGGAGCCCCTAGTCTACAGGGTGCAGGACATCTTGGACTCTCGGCAACAGGGTGGTTGCCTGGAATACCTTATTGACTGGGAGGGATACGGGCCGGAGGAAAGATCCTGGGTGGCCTGGGATGATGTGCTGGATACCTTTCTCCTGGCAGAGTTTCACCAGAACCACCCTGACCATCCCACACCCAGAGGCCATGGCCAATCCCGTCTCCGTAATAGGGCGTCAGGAGCCGCCCCTGGAGGAGGGGGTACTGTCAGAGAGTCACCGCAGTCTCCACCAACGACACTCACCAGATCCCAATCCCCTGATTTCTGTTCACCGTCACCTGTCAGCACTAATCAGCAGCACTATATCCCTGCACTCCTCCCGTTCACTTAATGTCTGGTCTCAAACTTTCCATGTTGACTAACCTGACCCACTTACCTTTTGTCTACTTACCAGTTGCTCCAGTGTTCCTATCCCTGTTCTCCACCGTTCCCACGCTCCACTGTTACCTCTGGATCCCCTGGAAAAGGAAAAAGGACATTCACACTCAGATAAGCCCCTAGAGACATTCTTATTCCCCGTCTGCTCACCTGGACAATCTGCTCATCTCATTCCCCTCTGCTACTACTCAATAAACCTGTTGATTGTATTGCACGTACCTCTGTGTCCTGTGTCTATCTGCTGACAGCCACCTGGGAAAACCAGGTGTTTTTTTTGTAAGTATTACTTTACTGTAAAACATTTATTGCCCTGCCTTACATGATACTAGGAAATGTTTTTAAACAGAAATTGCATTAATGGACAGTTTTTTTTTGTTTAGTTTTTTAACAAAATAATATAAAATTGATTTTATATAATACATTTTACCTAATTTTATTTAACATAATTTCATATTTTTTTGTAAAAATAAAATTTTTAAATTATTGAATAAAATTAATTGAATTAAGACTATTTTAAATCTTATTATTTTTAAGTTTGTCATGAATGTAGCCTGACACTGATATGACATGATTTTACAAATAAATAAAATTTCCTGCTTGCACAATTTAAAATTTAAAATGTCAGTTTTGACCTTGTCTGTCACAACACAAAACATTTTCTTAACACATTTTCTTAACACCGAAACATCTTCATCTCACATCAACTCCAATAAGAGCTCTCCACTCCTCTTTTTTAAATCCTAATGACCCTTTGTGTAAAATAGATTTTATTAATCTGGACAGAAGAGCTCTTATCCTAGCTGATGTGCTGTTCACTTTGTATTCATTAGAGCTGCGTACTGTGATAATGCGGGGAGAGGGGAGTTTTCCTGCGCCCCCACCAAGGCCAACTTTTTCATCAATGCACCTGCAGTGTGCTAATAGGGATTTAGATTACCCTGCTTCATCAATAAGCTGTACAGGTCATCGATGAAATTATCCTTTGAATACAATTAAGGAAGTAATAAAGGCTTTCATTGTCCTTGACAGATTGATGGTCTTAATCTTTGGGGCGAGAACATTACCTGCTCATTCCAATGTGAGGTGAAATGTCTCCATATTGCTGACATAAATATTACAGGTAAATAATGGTTCTGAAGTATCCGTGTAGCGCAGAGCTGATGCTTTAATTTGATTTGATGTGGAAAAAATTATACTAATTTACATGCTCGCAACCCAGTGTCACTGATTAATTACAACTTGTTTATCTCAAATTATCTACATTAATTAGACACATGACGATGCTGTGACCTGACAAATGGGGGCAATGATATTAAAACATGTTTTTATGCCAGAAACCGTTCTCTTCCCAAAAGCGCTTTCGATTCTCGGGAAGATAATTAACAGCCGGAGAAGAGTTTCCATGCTTTATTAATGATTTATTTTGTGCAGATCACCATGCAGATCACCTTTTGTAGAAAAGCTCAGAGACAGGCCGGACTCAAAGCGAGAAACAAATCCAAGCTGCTGTGAGTTAAATAGCATTTCGGGCTCTCTCAATAAATAATTCACTCTCCAGCGATCACACCAAATTTAATTAGCTCTTGTTATCCTGATATTATCAGGGCCTTCACGCTGGAGCATCTCTCTCTGCATCAGGGCGAGAGGACCTCTCGCTGCACACTGCCTCTGGGTCACGGGACAAGACGCACACACACATTCATGCAGCAGCACACGTGCAAACACACATTTAGTGCGAAGCCAGTTAAAGATTATTAAGCAGAACAGGGAAAATGCACATTGCACAGAGGGCATTTACAATAGAGATTGCTCAAATTTCAATGGGGTCACGGAGTGTCTTTTGTAGTGTGGTGTGTAATTGGTGTAACTGAGAGTTAGCAGCAACGCTTCTGTAACAAATGTGTGCCGAGGAAACTGTGTTTTTTTCCCAACCTCTGCCTCTAAATGATTTTCTATTGCTGTTTTTCTGTTAGCCTCAAAGGATAAAAGATGTTTTAGCTCTGTTTTCTGCCATTAATATTACAGATTGCCTGTAAGAGAAACATATTTGAGAATCAGAATGTTGAAAATGTTCAGAGATCAGTTACTTGACATGTTTTTGAAGTGCTGATGTGATTCTTGTGGTAACTCGTAACGTGGCAGTTGTTTATCCTAACAATGAGATACAGTTAAAAGCAAATGGAGAAATCTTCTGCAGCTCGCAAATCACATGTCTCCTCTTGAATTTCAAAAGTGTCTCCAGTGGCTCAGATAAGCGTGCAGTCAAAGATTTCATGAACTGAATTTACATTTACAAAAATGAAACTGCATAATAAATTTGTAGCTCTATACTTATATTAGGCGTCAGTAAATAATAATTATGCATAAGTTGCATATTTTTGTGCACAGAAATTTTCCACCGGTTTCACAGCAAGATCTTCCAAGTAAAGCAGTCTACCAAAAACAGATAAAAAATCTAAACAAATTCAGTAAAAAATTAAATAAATGATGATAATTTATTGTTGCTATTACATATGAAAACTATTTGTGTGTGTGTATATTTATTTATTTGTTAAAATTCTGGATAAATTCAATTTCTAAGGCCACTGCAATTATGTGTTGGTTTCAGTTTTTTTTTTTTTTTTATATATAAATATTTTTAATATTTATTTGTTTGTTTTTTAGCAGATTTAGAATTATTTAAGTATAAACTACCTCAATTCAAATGCAGGAATATAAATTTAAAATGTAGAAGGTGTGTATGCGTGTTTAGTGAATGAGGCCCATGGGCTTATATCTTTGTTTCTTTTATTTCCATTTTTTTGTAATGGCAAGATAATTTGGAATTGAGCAGAACCTACATCAGTATATCACTTAAAGCTAACATCATAACATCACAAGACTTTTACAGAGAAGCAATAACGTTTTGTACAATGTTTTAAACCACGCTCTGTCGTGTATAATGTCATTGGCCACTGAACTGTCTGTGTGCTGGAGCTCTGAGCTGCAGTGGCATGGTGTGATTCGCCCAGGCTTAATTGCAGTGATTGTGAGAGCGTTGTAGCAGTATAATGTGGTGGTGTTTAGGGAAGCATAGAGCCGTAGAGCGATCAGTTTGAGGAGGTGACTGGTTGTGAGTCACACACACACACACACACACACACACACACACACACACTCTCTCTCTCTCTCTCTCACACACACACACACACTTACTTGTCAAAAGTGAGGATGGAACAGAGAAAGACAGTAGCCCTAGGAATCTAAAAATTGGTCTAACCTCATGACAACTGGATTGAGGATTTTCAGGCATATTCAGCAGTATTTACATTCCAGAAAGATAGTCATGATTCTGTTAAAGAAATAATGTGGGTTTAATACAAATTAAGCTCAATTAACAGTATTTGGGGCCAGTTTTTAGAACATTTAAATACAGAAATGTGAAGCTTATATAATAAATAATATATGATATTATTAATAAATATATAATAGCATCACTTTTAAGTTATTCTTGTTAATACTTGTTTTATTTGAACTATTAAGTTGTTCATTTTATTTATATAGTTGATTGTGTTGCATTGTCATTGCAACAAAATTATAAAATTGAATTAAACTTTAGACTGAAAAGATTTTAAAAAATGTTTTTTTTTTTTTTCAACACTAAAATCATTTTAGCACATTGTGGCTATATACTTCAAATTATGTGGATGTTAATGTTTACAAATTGGCACCATTCACTTTTTCATGAGTTCCTCACTCTATCTCAGATTTTTGTATGTACTTATTCAAGAAAAGTAGGAACAAAATAAAATTTGGTGGTAATCCATGTCATTTTTCTAGGACTTTTTGACGTTTTGACTTTTTAAACATTTTTTTATTAATAAATATAACATTGAAAAATACTGTTTTCATTTTAATTGATGTTTTGGGATGTCTATATTTTAATATGTCTATATTTTTATTAATTTTTATTTCAGTTTTTTTTATTTTAGTACATCAAGTTGAACTAAATGAAAATGAGAATTGTTGCTTAAATAAAATAAAAAGTTTATTTTATTATAGTTAATGTTTCTTTTATTTCAAGTAACAAACATTATTATTATTTTTTATGGTTTTTGTTTTCTATAATAACTCTGGTGGTTATCAACATTGTCTTACACCATATGTCAAAAGCTGTTGACTTTGAATTAATACTAAGAACCAATATAAACAGTCATTACATTACATCTCTTTCTGATTTTTCCCCTCACAACGTCAGCTCAGCTGAGAGTGGCCTGTCCCTTCCCCTTGTATCGGCAGCTTGACATTATCAGGAACCGTAAGTGTCTTACGAATCACTTCTGCATACCTCATCACTGCATTCCCTTACGTTTTCAGCAGCCATGTTAGTTTACCCCACTTCACCCCCCTCACACCTCAAATCTTGTTAGTCATTCTCCAAAAGCGTCAAAGACATCTTTATTGCGTCTGGGCTGGCAATGTTTTTTTTTCTTCTTCTTCTTCTTCCAGTGTGACAAGATAAAGGCAAGTCTGCACTTCAAACAGCTTCTGTTGGCTGCGCAGGAATAACAATCGGCGCTTCATTATTTATTTTTTGCCTCTGTTGTCTCTGGCAGTTATCTTAGCCATACGTCGTTATCCCTCCCGCACCCCCCCCCCCCCCCCCCAACCCCTCCCCGACAGTCCTCCTCCCGTTATTATTACGAATTCAAAAGAAATACTTTCTGAAGTGTAGCGAGCGCCTGGGGAGCTGATTAGCTATTTACAGATGCCACCCACAAAATCCCATGACCCTTGGAGTGGAGGCTGCTAGCAGACAAGCCAATTAGCAAAGAGAGAGGCTTCAGTCTGCTATTAATGCCATTATTCTCTCTATAATGTCGGCTATTGTTATTCTTTGTGTAGCGGAGCGGTGGAAGCTGAGGGCACCTGCGTGAACCTGTTAATGGAGGTGCTGAGTGCCGGTGATGGGGCTGAGAGAAGGGCAGCCGTGAGTGGGGAATTCCCAGTTTAGTGGTACGTTGAGCAGGCCGCAGCTTTGGGATCCATTTCGGGCCCACAGCGTTAACAGGATATGATTAGTGACTGCTGGGAATCCACACTGTGGATGATTGAAAACACTGGGGCTTTATTGTGTGTATGTGTGGGCCTGACTGCTCCTGTGTTTTCCTGTTTTTTATAAAAAAAAAACAATGTAAGGTCCGTTCAGTGCTTTCTTGTATCTGGTGATGTTAATTTTTTTATGGAAATGTATGCTAGATAGTAAAACTGTTGTTGTACTTTTAAAAACATATTTTGTTTATATAATACGTCTAGCTGTTCTGAAAATCTGTGTGAGCTGCTCAACAAGAGCTGAATAAAACAAATTTGTTCAAATAAAATGCAATTAATTTTTGTTAATGATCTTAAATCCTGACTGTTTTCCAACAGCCCCCCATGTCATGCATGGGCTGTTTTTTTTTATAAATTGATGATATAGATATTTCTAAATATTTTAAAGTGGATATTTTATTATCTATTATAATGTAGGGTTCAGTAGGATTTATTTTAAATGCATTAAATAAATCAAAAGAGACAATAAAAAGTAAAAAGTCCTGAAAAACAATGTACCATGGTTTCTGCAAAAAAATATTGAGCAGCACAGCTGTTTTCCACATTAATATAATAATAAAAATAAGAATAAGAAATGTTTCTTGTGCATAAAATCGGCATATTAAAATGATTTTTGAAGGATTATATGACACTGAAGATTGGAGTATTGGCTGCTGAAAATTCATCTTTGCCAACACAGAAATAAATTACATTATTTACAATATAATAAAATAGAAAATAATTGTTTAAAATGTTAATAATGTTTCACAATATTACTGTGTTTTCCATATTTCGGATCAAATAAATGCAACCTCTGTGAAAGAGACTTAACTAAATGTGTATATATATATATATATATATATATATATATATATATATATATATATATATACTGTGTATATATATATATATATATACTGTATATATATATATATATATATACAGTGGCGTAACTTTGCTTTGAAAAGTGGTGGGGACACCGCACAAAACGTTTTGCAATTTGTTTATTTAATAACCGAATTTACTTGGGGACTGAGTTCAGAGTTGGAAATGCACTTAATTTCCACACATGCATCACATTCACAAATATGTCTATAAACATCCAAATAAGCAAAACGTAACATTCACAATGTGGAACAACTTGCTAAAAGGACAACTTGCTAGTAAAAGTAGGTGTGATCAATGCACGCGTTGAACGAAGAATCAACATTACGTCAAGAGTCAAGACAAGCCCACAAAATGTTTCCTCATCCAATCAAATAATTTAACCAATCCTGAACTACGCAAACCCTTGTGTAAAACATGAATGAGAGTTCATTTGTGTTTGAAATAGTTAAACTACCTTTATTAATTAAATAATTAAATAAATTAAATTGTTTTGACGAATCTTTTTTTATGACGTTTTTATAAAAGCTATATTTTTTCCTCCCCCACCCCACATGTAAAGGCTAGTTAACGGTAAATGTAGCTACCTATAGCATAAATGTTAAAACATCAACAAAATGTCCAAAAGAAAGTGTGGAAGTGATATAAGAAGCTTTTTAGTGAAGCAGCCACGCACAGTAAAGGCCATTGCACACTGAGTCCGAATTTTTCGTCCGAAATTTTCGCCCGTTGAAAAATAAATACGACCTCACGTTGTCAATCACGTTTGCACACTGCCTCCGAAATTGTCGTCCGTCAAAAAAAAAATCGGATCGGGTTCGATTTTTTGCGTTTTTCGCATCCGTATAAAGCATTTTGAGATGCTTTGAGAAGGTGTTTTGACCATTCAGAGCCACCGTACAAGCGAAAGCCAAAATCCAAAATGTTGTCAAACAAATTAATACACTTCGTCTTGCAGCACAGAGCACTTTATGACAAACAAATTGCGGAATACAAAGATACAGAATATAAAGAACTGCTGTTGCCTATTTTATTATGCCTGGCGCGCACCTTTCCGATGCCGCAGTTCGGGGTGTGTGTGTGTCTGTGTGTGAGTGTGTCTGTGTGTGTATCCATACCTCAGACAGTCTGTTCAGGATAAATTGGTTCACGGAAATTGATGGTCTTCTTTTTAATATGTGGATTCAGTATCGCTAGCAAAGTATCAAACTGAGGCACTGACATCCTGAAATAAACTTTGAATCTCTCGGGATAATCCCGCTGCTCTTTGATAAGGAGGTGGAACTCTCCTTCCTCTCTGTGCAATCTAAGGATTGGATGGACCCAATATTTCCTTTTTCTTTTTTTAAAAAGAGAGAGGCCAACAAAATCATCCTCACTGCTTGAAGACATTTTGTATAGTATTGCGAATTCTTTCGCAACGGATTAATTAAAACGCATTGGACTCAGTGTGCAAGGTCTCTGTGCGTGACGAATTTTTAAGATTGCGAATGCGAAAAAACGCATGCGAAAATTTCGGACTCAGTGTGCAGAGACCTTAAGACTAAAATACAGTATTAACATTGTAGACTACAAACAAATTTTAAAAGAGGTACATGATCTGTAGACTAATTAATTATAGGGAAAGGAAACTACATCCCATGACGCATATCGCGTATCTCGCGATAGTTTCACAACGAGACTTAATATTCATCTTTGAGGATGTTGAAAAGCTTCTGACCGGCGGAAAAAATTGTTAAATTAATTAATTAGATTATGAAGAGTGACGATTTGTAGATGGTGCTTTTCCTTAATACATACCTTACGCAATCTATTTTTCAGTTACTTTTTAAAAGTGGTGGGGACAATATCGAGCCTGGTAAAAAGTGGTGGGGACATGTCCCACCCGTCCCACCCGTAAATTACGCCTATGTATATATATATATATATATATATATATATATAATATACATTCATGTGCATACATTTTTAAAGTCTCTTTTTTCACCAATTATTTATATATTTTTTACAAAATATACACCAAACTTTCAAACAGTTGTGTGCTGTGCATTATATTATATTATATTTAGTGCTGTCTAAATTAGCGCGTTAACGCATGCAATTTATTTTTTCAGTTTAACGCCTTAAAATGATCTAATGCCGTTAACGCAGGGGCGGGGCCTAGGGTTGGCCACCCCACTCATAACTGCTAATTCTGTCTCTTTTTTCTTGACAAGAAGTGCGTTTATTCAGTCGCAGAACGTCTTTACGAGCACATCAAACAGGAGACGTTTCAGACGCGCGCTTCAACTTCACTTCAGCGTCAGGTGAGTCAAAGGAGCGCGTGATCAAAGGCACGCGCATATCCTGTATCATTACATATCAAATCGCGAAAGAAACTACGAGCATGCAATGTCGTGATCAGTTAAGTCATGAAGTTACCAAAAAGGCGATTAATGCTGCCATAAAACTGTGCATGCATGTAATATGTTATATGAGTTACATTCAGGGCATGTCTCTGAAATGGTTTTCAAAACTGTCCTGGAGCATAGCACTGTCTCCCTCATCTAACACAGCTCATTAGAAGACACTGAAAAGGGTCTGACCTGAAATGGGTCAGAAAAGGTAGAGTTGAGAGAAAATAAGATGCGTGTCAGATCCGCGTCATGTTCAGCAGCGACATCTCTTAAAGAAATAGCAGCCAAAATAACCTATTAACCAGCTGCTGTGATGTCTGTTCATCAAGAACAAAAGAAAAAACAGGAAATAACTTTATAGTTTTAAGGATTCATCTGTATTTACTTTAGAATTTAGTGTTTGATAACTTTATTAAATTTCTGTATTTTTCTGCTGAGGGGCACGTAGATAAATATGACATTTATTATAATGGGTTTATGTGACGATTGTTTGAAGTTCACTTAAATTAAGTTATTTTTAAAGTCTAATACATGTTCAAATTGATAGCTCTTAATTATAATGTAAAGTTGAATGGCTATAGTCAATGGTTAAATATTAGGGGGAAACATTTTTATAGGGAAATCAGTATTAATTAGTATCAGTGATACTGGCCTTCAGTCATAAAAATAATAATGCCATTAAACAAATAAAAATATACTGTCTTTATGATATGTTTGTACATTAATTTGAAGATTGAATGTGAAATTATTGCAATATAAAAGTATATTTAAAAACTTTAATGTTAGGTGGGATTAAATGCGATTAATTTCAGAAAATTGTATTAATTAGTTGATTCTTTTTAATTGATTGACAGCACTAATTATATTATATTATATTATTATTTTGTGTATATCATTCTATAAATAGTGGCAACATGAAAATGTATAACTATGTTTAATTATGCGACATACTGCGGTATGTTGTTGATATGATGGCCAGCAACGAGGCCGGCAACAATTACCACAGCAACAACAGCTGCATTGATTTTACTGATGACGTTAAAGCTGAAGCATTAATGACGGGGTGAAGTAGTACCAGGTGTAATTGATGGGACGCGTTCTCTGATAGCAAGTCATGAATTACATCACAGTGCTAAGATCAGAGTTCAAATGGCTAATTTCGCTTTTAATTGAAATCAGTGGAGTGTAGTCTACCCTGACAGCATTGAGCACTCAGGGACCCACAGGGCTGCCATTGAGTTTCCACACTTTATATCCTTAATCAGTTAACGACGTCTCCCAGAATAGAATGTTGAAACTCTTTTATGAACCATATTTGGGTTTTATAATTTTTCTTAACCTAGATTTCCAGGCCAATTCAAATGTGGAAATTGCATGGTGTAAATCAAACATCAAGTGTATCTGGTAATCATCAAGTTTAACTACAAGCAGGCAAAATATGTGATTTCTGAATGTGCATGAGTCTTTATGTATTGTGTCAGAGAAATGGTATAAATTTAGTGCAGATTAGAAATTGAGAGAGTGATGGTGGAAAAGAATAGATGGCTATAGCTGCCTCTCGTCTCTATCGTTCAGTACCTGTCAGCCTGCGTTAGCGGTCGGAGCCTTCCAAGAAGGGCTTGCGTGAAACTGTCAGTGCATCCTCTCCACCTCCGCGTTCTGTCTCTCCTCCTCCTTCTTCCTCCCCATCCGTCCCTCCCTCCCACCCTCATCTCTCTCTCTCTCTCTCTCTCTCCATCTCTGATGTGTTCGTACAGTGTAAGGCGCAGCCAGTGAGTGAAAGCCCAAGCACCCTCCCCAACACACGCACACCCCCAACGCTTGTGTGAACGTAAACACACATACACACACCACAGACGCGTGTGGTTGACCGCACCGGGCTCTCAGCTATGTGTGAAGACACGCACAGCACGCCAAAGAAGCAGCACTACTGAATCTGACGCTCGCTTTGTTGCAGGACCGCCAACCAGATCGCATCGAAAACCATCCTACTTTCTCTCTCTTTTTCCCCTCCCTCTCTTTTCAGTTGTGCTTGTGTGAACAGAGCTGGAGAAAAGGAAATATCCCCCCATCATCTCTCTCTCTCTCTCTCTCGCTCTCTCTCTCTTTCTGTCTGTCCTGTGGTGGGATAAACAGTGAAAAGATGAGCCTGTGATACAGCACCAGACCTGAGTGACCTGACAGCTCAAACTGTGAGTACACGAGTCTCTTACTTTCACTTCCACACCGGCACACACTCACGCCTACATGCAAACAATATAAAAACTCTTTAATTGTTATGTTTGAATAAAACCAGGTGTATTTTCAGTTGCTGCTTTTTAACTTTTGCTAAAACTCTTTATTCTGTGCGCTTGACATCAGATTGGTTGTTTAGTTTCGCACTGAATGATTGGTTTCATTTTGATGAAACAAATATCCTCCGGCAATTGCGGCGCTTTGTGAATTTAAGTGGCACTTACCGTGTCCAGAACTGCGTTTTCTCACATGCGCTATTCCTAAAGTACACCTCGCTCTTTATTTATTCCTAAAACGGGGCACTTATTTTTCACGGTGTACCTCAGATTCTTGCTTTTATATGAGGAGGCAGGGAGTCAAAAATGAATAGACACAATCTTAAAGAGTGTCATCCATATCTTCATTTTAAATCAGATGGACAATGTGTATATGAAATGGTGCTGTTGTTTACTTTGAATACTTTAGATTCTTTTTTTGTACCTTCTGAAAAGTATAGTATCTTTTGTCGTTTTAAGGATTCTTTGTCACACATTTGTCTGGATTTCACAGCTAAATATAGAAAGGAATTTAAAATAATAATAGATTGTGTTTTATTATATAATTCCTTTTGTGTAACTGTGCATTCTTTGTTTTATCATTTGGGTGTGCAGTGAGACGCATTAGCCTTTACTGTGTGTTGCAGTGTAGATTTTTTTTTTTTGTGTGTGTGTTGTTGAGTGCTGGATGAGAAGAAAGTGTGAGGTTTGCCTCCTCTTCTGATGACTGGCCAGAGAGTGAGAGAGACAGAGATACAGACAGTGAGACAGAGAACAGCGTGTCACATTCGACTTGCTTGTGACGGTTTGCTCAAGCAGTGTAGCATAGCTGACAACTAAAGCGAGAACACAGTGTTACCCTTAGCCTGTGAACAGCCTGGAAACAAAATGAAGCCTTTTAGGAGTTTTTGTTGTTGTTGTTGTTGTTGTAGGCGTACATATGAGCTTGATTTTTATTTTCTATATTTTTTTTCCATTGGAAAATAATGAATGGTAGGCATACACTAACCAATAATTGTAGAGTGCATATACTGTGTATGATATGTTAACATGTTATTTTATTTGTAGATGTTTTTTTAAAATATGTTTTTAATATATAAAATGGAATGTAGAACTGTAAATGTACCGCTACTGTTCTGTATGTGACATCATGGGAAAGACTGAAGAATAGTTTCTTATTGGCAGTTTACATACTGAGCTGTATTGGTAATAGCTAGTTACATTGCATTTCTCCACTACACACCTGAACTTTGCACTTGAATAGTTTAGTATAGTGTATATTCATAGTCCATGTTAAAGCCGTCTCTGTAATCCTGCACATAATTTCATAGTCTACGCAGAGTTGTACACACAGACTTTAATATGATTTTGTAAAGGCACACATTCTAATCTTATTTAGTGTTGATTGTCTGTTGTGTAGAGTATTTATTCTTTATATTTCTGTTTCCTGCTGTTTTTGCACTGCTTGGATATTTGCTGTGATGTCTACTGTTTTACACATATGAGAGATCAAAGCCACCAAGAAATCCATTTCACGTACATACAGAGGGCATTTGCTTTGCTTTGCTTGCAAGTAGATTTTTACTTTCAACATTTACAGCAATATATGGGAAAAACATACTGTATACAGATTATAACATTTTCTTCCAAAAAAATAATTGTTTTTAGAAAATTAGGTTTGTAATTTGCAATAATATAGTGCAAATAATTCCTATATTTGCAATATATAGGAAAAATATAGGTTTTATTGAGCATATTCTGTCAACAAATAAATTAATTACATATTTTTTTTGTTGAAACTACATATGTTTGTAATTGCAATAATAACTGCAATACACATTTATTTATTATCAGAATATTTTTTTATGATGTCAGAATAATATATTGACATTTTATTTAATATTTTATTTCCAAAAAATAAATTAAATTAACAAACCTTTTTTTTTTTTTTTTTTGTAATTTGCAGAAATAGCTGCAATAAACACTTTTTGCTGGAAAAGTGTGGTGTAGTGCAAAGCATTGAAGTCCTTCTAGTAATTCTGGTAAGTTAGCTGGACTGTTACCAAGTACATGATTAACTAATAATTGGAAAATAAGAGAGTTAACACTGGGGAGGAGTTGTCTTAACTGTCCCAAAACTGTCTTGCCAGTGGCCCATTCTTATTTTTATGTCCTGATATTGAAATAAAGTACTTTACTACTACTGCACAACTACTATGACAATCTAATAGAAACCAACATCTTCTGGCAGTTAATCGAGCTCTCCACCTTTTTTCTCTCCTTTTCTCACTCTCCGGTGTGTATGCGCTTGTGTGATTTCACCATTAGGCTTGACTACTGTGCCGTTTCTCGATATGATGACAATTTCCTACTGAGGCGCATGTCAAATGAAAAATGGTATGAGATGTGTGAACCACATGGTCAGAAAGGTTCACAGCTTGTGAATGCAGATTTCATTCATCCATATGTTAGCAAAGAGCGTAGCACGAACATGAAATTAGCTTTTTACCAAGCTTCTTGATTTCAACGTAAAATTGGCATGTTACTTAACTCCATCCCAGCGTGAGACTCTAGCTTTTTTGTTGAAGGATTTTGTGTTGAATGCTCCTGTCAGAATGAGCTACATAGAAGTTAGCATCTGTGTAATAAATGCTTGTGATGATTTTTAGGTGAACTCTTCCTGAGTTCTATAAAAAGCCACCGCACAGCCAGAAAACCATCATCGTCAAAGTTTATATTGCAAGTATGAGGCTTCTTTGTCAATTCAAGATCCAATGTGTAAAGGACATAAAGTAAGGCTCTGTATCGCTTTTCAGGGACCTATAACTTAATGTATGATCTTCACTTTTCAAATTGCTCTAACAGCCCTTCAGTGAAAAGCGCATAAGAAGTGCTTGACTGGTAAATCATTTGTATGCAATCAATAGTGATATCATAGCAGTCGTGACCATCTCAAAGACATTATAATAGTTTTATACTAACAAAGAATGTCATAAATGGTGCCAAATCGAGTACATTGTATCACATTGGGGGACTGGACTGACAAAAAAAAAAATCAGAATTGAACAGAATGCTCATTGATAAATCATGGCAAGCAATATTTATTTTTACAGCTGCCTGGGTTCCAGAAGTATATTCATTTATTTTCTCCACAGGGATTTAAGCTATTCTTCAGTGTGGAGTAATTCAGGAAAGAGTTTTAAACCTTGAAACCAAAACAACCAGCTCTAAATTAATCACAACATTACATGATTTGATTCCAAGATAAAAGTTTTGGAAAATCAGACAAATACAAAGCTACAAGGCTGCATATTTTTTTTTTATGAGGCACTAAGCTATATTCCATAAAGCATTGCAAATTATGTAATCAAATCAGCAATGATGGTACGATATAAAACTACTGACTTAAACTCATAAGCACAAAAGTACAATATATTAGAAGTTTGTTAAAATATTGACGTGTACTACTTCTGAAGTATTTCCCATCGCTTAACATCCTCAGCGCTCACAGTTGTCTTCCTTGAAAGATTTGTACATTATTGCAAAAAATCTATTTCCCTTTAGGGAAAATGAATTAATTTTTTTTTTTTCAACCTGTTCAACAAACACCCTAAATATGGTATCAGAAAGCAGCTTTTTTTCCTTTATGTGTGGGCATTTTCTGTGCTTTCCGTTTGCACTTCTTGTGTGCATATGACCAGGATTTAATCTGTCATATCCAATTTATTCAGTCTTTTCTATGACCTGTCTTCTGCTGTATGGTGTTAAACAGGTGGTAAAAGGGCTATAGTGTTCCCATGGGAATGTAGGTTTAAGTCCAGACTGTAATGTCTTGATTGCACACCCTCTATTTCCCCCTTTATTTTCCTGTCTACCTTCAGTACCATTCAGTATAGAAGGCACAAAAACATATATATACATTCACACATATGTATTAATGGTATATAATATCAGCCTTATATAAATGAGAATGCTGAAGGACAAACATAGCTCTTCCTTTCGAGACAATGCATAAATCACCCAAGTAGTGTGAAAATGCACATACAGATTATTTGTCATTATCGAATTCACACATTGACAAATTGGAGCCATAGCCATATTCGTTCATAATCTGATCCTAATGATGTGTTGGCTGAGTGCGGTTGGGCAGCGTTAGTCCAGGGTTAAAGGGAACCACCCTGACCTCACCTTGGACCCCTTGCTGTCACAGTCGCCCGGCGAGTGACTGATGCAGGACTAAAGGACCTACTTGTTTACGTTCAATGGAGAGCTTTCTCTCCCGTCTCCCTGTTTATTTATGAGCCCCTCTCATCCAGCCTGAGCGAGGGGAGATACATCTGTCACACTAAGATCTACTACCGCTACAACCCACCCGTGCACACCAGCTTACTCTCACTCTCTCCTTTAGTTAGGTTAGAGTACATGAAGACAGCGTACCAACATTTGTTAGACTTGTGTTTCTCACAGGGTTTTAAAATGGGGTGCAACGGGTCTAAAACCCCCCTTAAGGAATATGTTTTGCTAAATAAAAGTGCCAAAGTGTATTATTATTATTATTATTATATATATATATATATGTATATTATTACAAATGGTATCATATTTTTCAAATAAGTATTTATTTAAAGTTTTGTTTGAAAAAAATAAACTGTTTTCAATTTATAATAACAGACTGAGTTTTGCTTGGTAATCTTGTTGAAGGTTCCATGACAGACGTCCATTGGCTGTCTGCATACAACAGACACTATGCTTCCAGTCAGCTGTGCATTGCTTCATTTTATTATTATTTGTTTTCTCCTAAAATATAGTTTAGATAGGAAACAAGATTTATGTGTTTGAAGTTCAGAGTGATCGGTGGGTCCGGAAACAGTGACTCATCTTCTTGTCATATTGTCATGATGCTCATATTTTTGGATGGAGCTGCATTAAAGGCCTTCTGTTTGATCATCTGTCTGTTTAGAAAGCCACCGGAAGTGCTGTCACTCACAGCATTCACACCATTGAGCACCTGTTACAAATATTTGCAAACATTTTAATGAAAGTTGGACATTTTTGCAAATCAATTTATATTTTTATATGTATTAATTAGCTGCAATGATGATGCAGTTTAGCTTTTTTTTAAAGAAATGCTTTTATTCTGCAAGGCTGCATGCGCACGGATCACATATGACATTATATATCTGCAGTTTTTTTTTTAATGATTTATCAAAGTATCTTGAAACAAAAATGTCAAGGTTTCCATAAAAAATATTAAGCAGCACAGCTGTTTTCAGCATTGATAATAATAAGAAATGTGTCTTGAGCACCAAATCAGAATATTATAATGATTTCTGTAGGATGTGGAGGGAATGGCTGCTGAAAATTCAGCTTTGGCGCCACAGGTATAAATTGCAGTTTAAAGTGTATTCATTTAGAATAGAGTTATTTTAAAGTGTAATACTATTTCTGAATATTACAGATTTTTTTGACCAATTAAATGCAGCTTTGGTAAGCACGAGAGTTCTTTATAAAAAAAAAAAGGTACTCAATAAACTAGATTAACACTGTTGCTTTAACAAACCAAACTGTGCATCCCACATTTGTTTTTAAGATTTTAAGCTGGCCTGATGTTGTCGTCTACAAGATTGTTTTCCCATCAAATTGTGAACGTTTAAATGGAGCCAGGCTCAAAGGAAAGCTTTAAAAATGCATCTAACAGCAGCAACAACCTTTGGCGACGTGTGTTGATGACAGCGCTAGTGTAATCCCTCAGTATTCAGCTAGGCAACATTTCCATATGCGACTGCCAAGACCATAGCAGTCGAATCCATGCCCTCCAAGGAATGGCTTTGATAGTCAGACTCACAGAGATTGTGTGGTCCTAGACTGGATAATGCTAGAGCTATCCGTGAGACTCCCGACTGAAAAAAAAAAACACCTTCACAATGCCGGTTGTGATGTGAAGAATGGGGCGAATACAGTATACAATATCATAAGGAAGGAAATCATCACAGCAACACCTGGTTAGGGGTCATAACTTTTCCACTGAATGCACAAGCTGCGTCCTAAACGGTATACCGGAGCTGCGAAATGAGGGACCAGTGTTTGGATTGTGCCTCTGAAACGCCCTGACAAAAGAGAGCTTAGCCAACAATTTCCTCTCCTTCACAGAGGGGGGAAATAAAAAAGCAGACTGGCTGGGGGAAAGACTAGCTTTATCCACAGTCCGTTTGATGTTGGATTTTGCGTGCGTGTGTGCAGGGCAGGACTGGTCCTGCGAAAGCATTGGTTATCATTGTGTGTCAAGGGAGGAATATGGTCGCCTCTGGCCCCTGGAGAGACACGCCTGCATCGCCCGAATCCACCAAAACAGGCAGAAAAGCTAGTTAACACAGTAGCCGTCGCGGACACACAGACCCTGGCCATTAGCGAACGCTCGCTCTCTCTTTCTCTCTCTCTCTGTGCTGGGTCTGGTGGCAGTGATTAGAGTGCTGTGGAAGCCGCTGTAATAAGGACGGGGCTACGGCTTTTGCGCTGGCATGATCTGCTGTGCGGCCGTGGCGGGTATTTGAGAGGGCTGCGGCGGGAAGATAGGGAGATTGAATGGGGGCGGGGGGAACTGTCCTGAGGTGAGAGAGGAGAAAATGGGTGAACTGGTATTAGTTTGTGATAGAGCTGGCATGGGCGGCAGGGAAAGGAAACGTGGAAGGCTGATGGGCCTAACGGCACAATTATCCTTTAGATCTTTGCACAATCTCACACTTCTTCTCTCTACAATATCCTGTGTTTTATCTATTGTATAATCATTGGCATATACACTTGTATGAAGGTGTCAGACGAGCAAAGAATTTGAACGGGATCTAAATGAGAATTAAGTCAATACAACTCTGAGTTCTGATACGTATTAGTGAGTGAGGTAGCTTAACAACACTTCTATAGTATAGTTGCAGTTCTTTGTTCATTTTGAGTGGCTCTTGATTGAAAGTAATGGTTTAGTGATTGAGTCAGATGCTACAAATCATTAAATTAGTTTAGGCTAAGCTTTGTGACACTAGGTTGCCAGTGGTTTTGGGAAACTCAGCCCAGATTGGTTCTTTAAAGTTGTTAGACAGGCTCAAAATGATAACGTATGAGTTTGAGACTGATTTGTGAGTCTTTTTGACAATTTCATTACAAAGAACTCAACTTCACCTGTATTTATATTTCAGTATAATTTTGTGCCCTCTACTTTTCAAGCTTTTATTACAATATATCCTGCAGTTGATTGCAGACACAACTCAGAAAATTGAGAAAAACACAATTGCAACACTAAATGGCAGCTTTCATTTAATAGAACCAATCATGCATTCACACAAGCTGACCACCCTAAAAATGCAGTTTTCTAGAGTGATTTGAACTAAAACGGCAAAAGTTTGTTATTATTTGGTGTCTAGTATTGTTTCTGATTTTAAATGTATATTATTGCAGTGCAAGCTTAATAATTTAAGATTTTGGACCACAAAAGAAGATATTTTGAAGAACAGTGGTAACTAAATCATTTTGGTGACCGTTGACTTCCAATGTATGAAGGAAAAAAAAGGTCACTTTATTTTAAGGTACTTTTTTTTTTTTGCTATTTACAAACCATTAACTACGACTTTTGCCTCGATTAGCTACTAATTTGCTGCTTATTAATAGTAAGGTAGTTGTTTAGTTTAGGATTAGGGATGTAGAATATGGTCATGCAGAATATGTGCTTCATACTTACTAATAAACAACCAATATGTTAATAATAGGCATGCTAATAAGCAACTAGTGCTAGTTAATAGCGAGAACTGGTCCCTAAACTAAAATGTTACCAAGAAAAAATCCTATTTTGAGAAATAGGATTTCTTTTCTTCTTTTGTTATACAGATGAACGAATATCAGTTTTGAAACAACATCAGAGGAAGTAAACGATGGCAATATACATTTCTTTGGTGTACTATCCATTTTAAAGGGACTTTGGACATAGTCAGCCGTATCCTTTTTATCAACAGAGTTATAACGGTGTGTTCAATTTGTCCAGTCACACCTGTGAGCTGTAAGTGTGGCTTAGCACAAGGGATGACAGATGGTCAGGTTGTTAGTGAGTGCAGGGTTTGACCCGCCCCAGCATGAGGAGCAGTCGACTGACAGCGGCCAGTGCATCTGCAGGCAGATCCCATTCTCCACTGGACCGTCCCTTCCCCGCATGGCAGCCAGGTCTGGCCTTAAACACTCCGGAGACTCGCACTTACTGTTCGGAGCATTACACATCCATGAGAGATGAAAAATGGCCAGTGTGTGTGTTCACTGAGAGAGAGAGAGAGAAACAAAGAATGGTGTCCTCAACAAAAATTCTCACTAACAGCCGCATTGACTTAACACATACAGACATGTTGACTGAACACAACAGAGAAACAAACACTGAGCAAATGTACACTTGTATATGTGCAATGTATATGTGTATTGATTTATTGTCTAAAAGCATCGCAACATAAACAAATCATAACATGCATCCTTTTGATTGCATTGAAATCAGGAGCAAGAAAAAAATCATTTGAACTTTCAGCAGACAGCCACCTTTAAAAGACAGATGTAAAGATTTAAACCCTGCAGTAAATCTTAGCACAGCTTTTAGCACTACATTTTAGAGATCTAAATAATCATCTTTGTTTAGAAGCCCTTTTCAATAAGATACAAGGCGCACAGTTACTTTGACTATATGCTCTCGGAAGGTTACCAAGTAAGGTTTACCCAATTAATATGCATGAATTAATATTTATGTTAATTAAATATTTTAATATTAATTTAAATAAAGCTGAAAATAAAACATAAATATTAGATGACTATTTAAGCACTGAAATGACTAATTGGAAGTAAAAGAAAACTAAAACATGTAAAACTGATTGAAAAATATACACATTCAATACTAATTGAAATACACATAAGCACACATAAAATTGCTAAATATTAATCTAAATTTAAAATGAAAAAAATAAAAATGGATTCAAAATGTCAACAAAACATTATTTATAAAACAAATATAACACTTATTTGATATTGCCTGAAATTACTATAGATATATTGTATGTAAATGCTTCAGTCAATATTGAATGTGTGTGTGTGTGTGTGTGTCAATAAATTGATAAATTAAATAACAAATAATGAAAAAACTACTACTAATAATAATAATAAATAAATAATACAAATAATAATACATAAATTAATTATTAAATCACTAAATTTAATGTTGTGCTGCCAAAGTTTACTTGTAGCAAATGACTAAATTTAATTTGGATGGTTTCAGTTTTCATTTATTTAGACAAAATATAAAGTATGACATTTTAAAATTATAAAATAAATTTGTTATAGCCATTTAAGACATTTTTCAGTTTCTGGCCATAACATAAAAAAAATGGTCAACTTACTGGTATCACCCAATTTTAATTTTGGTGCATCTCTATAGTATAGATTTTGTGTGATTTCCTTGTTTCCTATTATTATTATTATTATCATTATCATTATTATTTTATATTATTATTATTATTATTATTGTTTTTTTTTTTTTTTCATTTAAACAGACATCCATGACGAAAGCCTCAATGTATCTTGTAAATCAATTACAAGCAGGTCATAGTTTCTCCACAGACCTCCTGGTATTTTCTCCTGGATATTTTTAGCCGTACCTTTTCCTATAGCTGTGGCAGGTAGCAACTGCAGCATTATTAGCAGTAGTTGCATCAGTGGTGGGAGCTTAGAGTTCACTACCAGTCTTGAACAGTATTGCTGATATAGTGATAGCACTAGTCACAATAGGGATGGTGATAGTTAGCCGAGGTTCTGCCCTGGCTGGCTAGAGGCTGTGTCGAGCAGCAAGACCCTTGTGCCCGCTCTCCCCGTACATTGTCTCTGCACGTGTGCTTTTATTTAGCAGGAGCTGTCATCTCCCATAAACCCTCAGTGCGCTTCCATCCATTGCCTCTGCCAACTTCTCTGCGTCAGGCACACTTGTTACTGGAGAGAGAGCTGACAGCTCCTGTCCAACCGGCCGCTCACTATCCCTGGAGAGAGAGAGACAGGGAGAGAAAGAGAGATATTTAGTATGTATTAACCCTTAGGCCAGAAATATACCTTACGTAAGTATGCAAATGCTGTACATGCTTAACGTGCATTTTTGCGTCGTTCTGGTGGTAACAAACCTTAGTACTCAAGGGAAATATGGAGTTACCATCTAGTGTTTGTGTCACTAAACAGGATATGGCGTTGTTCAGGTAGCTAGCTATAAACATTTTGACTCTAGCTAAATTGTTCAGCAAGATTATCTTTTAATAAATTGCTGTGCCATGACAGTAGTTGACTTTTTAAAGAGAAAATTAACAGAAGACCATGCCATTTGGTAGACTAATAATTGTCATAAAAATAATTGCAATATCATCCAAATATTCATAATGGCATAAAATAAATAAATATAAAATAAAAAAGGCCTATAAAAACTGTCATGAATAAATACGTTTCAGTATTTGAAATATGTATCTGTTCTATTATAAATAGATTTTATCTATAATATCCATGTTCACCACAACTATTCTATTCTATTCTTTTCTATTCTGTTCTATAAACCTCTTGTCTAATGTAGAGTCGAAGGATGCTGAAGAATATATTATGTTTATATTATTCTATTCTATTACAAAAATCTGTTTAAATAATACTAAAATGATCATTTTATTATTATTATTATTATTATTATTATTATTGTAGTAACAGGGCGAACAAGACGTGAGACGTGCGGATCCATTTGCAAGGCTTTATTCAAATGTGCGGTCACAAAACAAGCAAGGTTCATGCAATGGCAAAAAGAAACATCACAGGCAAGACAAAGAGTAATCCTAGGGCAAGCGTGGGTCGACGATCGGCGAACAATATCCAACAGGGCAAGGCAGAGAGATAATCCAGGTACACGAGCAGTAGTCCAAGAGAGGGGCAAACAGAGTCCGAATGGCAAGGCAAAGGGTTAATCCAGGAAACACGGGCAAGAATCAAAATACTAGAGAACACACAAGACAAGACAAGACTGTGAAAACTAAGTGGGCTCCGTAGAGTAGCTATCGCTAGGAGAGTGATATACACTATATAATACTCGGCCCAGAGGAAGTCCATGGTTTATGTAGGGTGTGTGATCAGTGCAATCAGCTGTGTGTGTTGTCAGTGCAATGGATGATGGGAATTGTAGTCTGAGGTGACGTACAACAGTGCAAAAGTGTGGTGAGCGAGTGACCTCTGGTGGTGAGTTAGCGGAAGTTCATAGACCAGATTCATGACAATTATTAATATTATTATTATTATTATTATGTAGGGTCGAGGGATGCTGAATGTTTTATGTTTTATTATATTATATTATATTATATTATTAGATTATAAAAATATTTGGAATCAACCTCAAAAATCAATTTAAACTATTAATATATCAATATAAATTATTATTATGTAGGGTTGAGGGATGCTGGAGATATTACATTATATTATTATAAAAAAATTCAATCAATTTAAAAAATCTACTTTATTCTTTTTTTTTATTATAATGATGTAGGGTTAAGGGGTGATGAATATATTATATTATATTAATATAGTATAATATAAAAGTGTTCATAATAAGGAGACCGCGAGAGCGAGTTTTTCAGTCCAGGGTAATGTGTGATGGTCAAATGGTGCCTGTGGATTGCTGTACAGATAGATGTGGTCAGATACTGGCAGTGTTGAATTCATCAGCATCTCATCTCTGCCACATAAAATAGTATCATTTTAGTGCACATGTAATCACGTCCACATTTATGCAGAGGTCACCGTATCTTTTTGCAGAGTGTAAAAAGCACAGCTAGGGAAAACTTCTCATGTCTAAAACGGCTTCTGTCGTTCCTTAGCAGCCATGTTTGCAGGAGCTAAATAAAGAAAGCATGTAGGAGTGAAGCTTTCAGGACTTTGGAAAGCTTTGGAGCGGCTCCCACCAGGGGCCAGCCACCTCCTCTATGTCAGTTAGCCTGCTGGTTAATCATCAAACAAACCACACACAGACAGAAAGCAACAAAAACTTCTCTTCGCATTTTGTCACGTTCCAGTCTCCTTAAGCCCTCGAACAGATAGAAGATGAAAACGCATGAGGCAAGGCGTGCTGACAACGCGAGGACATCCTTCACATTCGGGCCAGTGTTTCCATGAAGTTACAGCATGAGGTCTTCAGGTTTGAATACAAATCATCGTACGGTCTCTGTTGAGTCCTTCTCCGCAGGGGCTTTCCTTTCAAGTGTTCTTCCAGTCCAGAGAAAACCAGAACGCTATTTTTTTTTTCTTGCTGAGATAACCTGCCTGCCTTGCTCTTGGGTATGCAGACATAGTTTCTGCTGCTTTAGTGTGCATGCTGTTTACTTTTAAGTAAAGAGATTTAAGTATGCATTTGCAGACTCCGGTGACAATACATTATCAAGTAATTTTTGCTCTGCGCCCATGCTTGTTTGAGTGTGACATTTGCAAGCGTCAACATGGTTTAAATTCAAACTAAAACAATGTCACTGCATGCGAAGTAAAGTTAATGAGGACGCTTTGTTTTGTTTCAGAGCAACTTGCTGACCACCTTTACAGGACTTGAAGAATCAGAATAATACAATCCACGGACAGATAATTACAGCGCAACCCTGAGCGCAATGCTAAACAGAAGACCTTTATTCACTACGGCTCCAAGCTGAAAATCCATCAATCACAACCACTGTCGCACAATCACTACACTCTATATCGGTCTTAAAATCCCTGGATTTGACATTACCCTACTTCGCTTGTCTTTATACGAACAAGATGGCAATATCGTATGTCCTCTGTATGCAACTTAAGAATTTTAATATATTTATTTGTGTTTTTAATTAAACTAAAAAAAATTTATTAAATAATTCTATATTGGTTAGTACATTTTTAATAGGCACTAATGCTCACCAAGGCTGCATTTATTTTATCAAAAATACAGTAAAATGTCATTTGTCAATTTTTCTTTCTTCAGAACAATTTTGTTTGTGTGGTATTTTTCTTTGAATTTATTTGAATAATTATAAATAGATATAAATAACTCTGTTGCTTATTATAATTGTATAATATTCTAACATTATTATAATAAAAAAGTTACAAAAATAGTAACATTAAAAAGTGTTCTATTTTAATATATTTTAACAAATAATTTATTATCGGAGTGTCTATTTACACAAGTGCAAATAGCCCGCCTTGTTGGCAGAGGTTATTTACACTAACTCCACCCACCAACGTGTGATATTTTACTGTGTGTGTGTGTGTATGTATGTATGTATGTATATATGTTAAATAACACAACTTAAATTATTTATATATTTAATTGTATTTGATTGTGAAAAATATACATGACTTTGGACCTTTTCTATACCTGTGTATATTTTTCCACAGCCTTGTTTTCAAATTCAGTTTATTAATTAAATACAGCATTCACCCTGACTAAGGTTCTTTCACTTGATGTGCTGGTTAGTTATAATCCAAAATGTTCTCTGGGGTCTTCTGGTCGTGTCCCTCTCGCTGTTTTACGAGTCAGGACAAAGACTTATTTGAATGCAACCTTCAGTGTTAAGCTAATCTGAATTGAAAGTTTGAGTTGAATTGATTTGAATCAAGTGAAAAGGCTTTACCTCTGCCTCATCAGGACAGGGCCTTGTCTGTTTCTTATTGCTCAGTTCTTTGAGCTGTCATCAGCGTGTCAGATAGAGCTGTCTTATACATCACTGAACTCTTCTCTCATTGTTCTGACCCGTGGAATAGATTGTCTTTGAAAAATAACATGATTCCATCTGACCTTCCTTATAAACCTGTATGTAGACACTTGTAGAGTACAGGTCGTGTTGGGCATTACAGACGGCTATTTTATTGAAATGGAAAGCGAGTCGTCAAGCAGAACACGTGACTCTTGTTTCCTCCCTGTTTGTGTGTGTGTGTGTGTTTCGTAGATGTACTCTGGCACTGTTCAGCCCTGGCCTGTAGCCGGCTATGGGACAGGCCCGTCGTGTGGGGAGCAGGAAGCACCCCACCGGCCCTATGCCTCAGTACCAGCAGGAAGAAAGGAGATTCTGCACCTGCTATAGTGCAAATCCCCGCCAATTTCCAAAGCCAGAGTCCTCCTTTTGTCCTTGGCCAACAGTGGCCCTTACTGTTGGGACGGGACGGGCAGGTGTTGCCGGGCCGATCGCAGTGGTTGTACATCATTGATGTCAGTCATCGATGAGCGCCCTTTTTTTTCTCCTCTCGGGCATTGATTGGTAAAAAAACGTCAAAGTGGAGCCCAAGATGTGATTAATGGCAGCCAGGACCCTCCTGGATTCTCACTGCGGCTGGGGGGAGAGAATTCCATGGCGCCACTTCTATCTCTCACACCTGTATTTGGATGGTGTCGTTTTCCAAGTCTGTTCGTCTTTGTTTATTTAGTTACTTTGATAATGTGCTTTGGTTTCTCCCTTTTGTTTTTTTTCTCCCTTTATCTTAATTGGGCAGAGGGTGAATGATAAGCGTACAGTAATGCACATATTATGATGGAACTGAGATATCCTTAGAATGTGAAATCAAATGTTTCCTTTTAAGGCGTTTAACAAATGAACATACTGTTAAAATGATTCCAGCAAAAAGCAAAAAAATTCAATAAAAAATACAATCGGCCATTTTTCCTAGCATTGAAATAACTAAATAATTAATAATAACTATAACTATTAAAAAAATGTAAAACTCCATAAAAATGAAAAATAATAATTGTGTTATTATAATTGTACAATAATATACTGTAATGTAATATAATTATCGTTAAACATTTTGGGCTCAGTAGTATTTTTTTTTAAATGTTTAAAGTGCCAAGGCTGCAGAAAAAAGTGAAATATTAAATGTTTTTTTTTTTTTTTTTTTTTACAAGTTTTCTATTGAAATATATTTTAACATTTAATTTATTTCTGTGATTGCAAAGCTGGATTTTCAGCATCATTAGTCTTCAGTTTCACATGATCCTTCAGAAATCATTCAGAAATCATTCTAATATGCTGATTTGGTGTTCAAGAAATATTAACAGTGTTGAAAATATTGATATATTGTGATTTTTATTGATTCAAATAGAAAATTAAAAAACAGCATTGATTTTTTTTTTTTTTAATCACTTGTAACCTTTTGTTACCTTAGTTTCTTTGTTCCATTTTAAATGGATTGTGGTTGTTTTGCAAAGTGGCTGTTGTAGGCCAGTTAAAAACTACACTGGAGTCTTAAAGGCAAAGCATTGCTTAATTTAAAGTTCAGAAAGAGGGTTAATATGGTCTCATATGGTCAAATACTAACCATTCTGTGGAAACCTTAGGGAGAAAAATGATGAAAAATGTATGATATGAACTCTTTTGTGAAGATAAAGCAGACCCCCAACAGTGAAGTGTTTGCCTTTATAGTATTTAATCTTTCCTTTAATAATGTTTAACACTTAGCCTTTCTGCCTAACTTATACTGAGCGATTATGCAAGTTTTAAAATGATTGTATTCTAGACGAGGACACTGCGCACTTGCATTTCTACCTTTCTGCTTGGTGCTCAGATCATGTAAAGCAGTTTGTTAATGGCTTTAGTCTCTGATTTGCATTTATATTTGGAACAGCTCTTTACAATTAGTGTAAAAGTGTTTGTGGCGGGTCGCGCTGAAATTGGTCTTGAGTTCTGGATGAGGGGCAGGGCACCGAACCTGATCAATCTATCTGAACTGCTTAGGGTGCAAAGATTCTCTCATAGTCTCTCTCACTCATTGTTTTTTTTTACAACCCTCTAATCGATATCAGATGTTATCACAGCTCATCAGCTGTGAATAAGTGACGTAATAGAGGTCAAGCCACCGAGAACTTCATCTGTTGTCGCATCCAGTCCGTGTGTGTGTGTGTGTTTGTGCACGGCTTGGTTTACAATCACAGTTCAGTGAGGGACATGAAATGATTATAGCGAAAAATGGAGCTCTGTATATCAATGCACACCACGTTCAGCATATCAGTAAGAAAGTTAAAGAGACGAATGCAGGCCAACCGGCACAGAGCAGCAACGCGATAATGGAGCCACAGCTCGATATTCCAGAGAAAGAGAGAAACTATAAAATCGGTGAAGAGGTCCATCTCGAACAGGACCTTGGAAATGGTACGGAAATCAAGCACAAGGCAAACTAATAAAATTCACCCTCCAAGCACAAACGCTACCCTGCTTCGCTTGTCTTCATAAGAGCAAGCCGGCAATATCGTATAACCTCAGAATGCTGTGATGAGGTCATGTTACTGGTTTGGGTTGTGGCATTTGTAGATTGACAAGAATGAATTAAAGGGAACCATGCTTGTCTTTCTGGAAACTGCAATATTTATTTGTTTTTTATATAAAATTTGTTATATTCCTATTCTATAGAAATTGAAAAACAACATTTTAAAAGATCTTTTTTTTTTTTTTTTTAAATATTGTAAAATGTCTTTTTTTTTTTTTTTTTCCTCTAATGGCAAAGCTGAATTTTCTAGATTTTCTGCATCCATTATTCCAGTCTTCAGTGTCACATAATCCTTCAAAAATCACTCTAATATGCTGATTTGAAAACCGTTGTCCTGCTGTTTTTGTGGAAACCGTGATACTTTTTTTTTCAGGATTCTTTGATGAATAAAAAGTGAAAAACAACAATTTATTTGAAATGTATTTTTGTTTTAAACCATTTAATGTCACTATTGATCAATTTAATATATCCTTGCTGAACATTTATGTTTTTTTTTTTTTTAAACAAGTTTCTTATGCTCATCAAGGCTGCATTAAAAATAAAAGCAATAACATATATTTCCGATTTTATAGTTTTATACAATTTAAAATAACTGTTTGAATAATTTCATTTATATTCTTGTATATTTATTGTCTTGTATATTCATTATTAATATTAAGAATATATATTTTATATTTTAGAATGTAATTTATTCTTGTGATGCAAAGCTCATAGCATATTAGAATGATTTCTGAAGGATCATGTGACACTGCAAACTGGAGTAATGGCTGCTGAAAATTCAGTATTTGCCATCACAGGAATAAATTAAGTTTTAAAATGATTGATTATTTTAAATTATAAAAATATTTCATGATATTACTGTTTTACTCTATTTTCTGTCAAATAAATGCATCCTTTGTGAGCATAAGAGACTTTATAGAAGAAAAAAAAAATCTTAATTATTGCAAACTTTTGACTGCTAGTGTGTAAATATAACACTATATGTTTAAATGTTTTATTTTCTGAATGATTTTTTAGAAACATTTTCCTTAATCTTGTACTTTTGCTCATTCGTGCTCTTTTATCATTTTGAAAACCAAAAGACAATTTAATCTTTTTAAAAAGAGTCATAATATGAGGATTGAACTTTCCCCTTGAAATTTTCCCATTAAATTGTTCATTGTTCTATCAAAACATTTTCCAAGCAGGTTAGATTTGTAGTCCGTTGTGAGTCCGCAGTCCTGTCACTGTTCCGAGTATCGAGTTTGCTGCTTGTGGCGGTCAGCGAGGTTACTGGTTTTGCAAGTCAAATACAAGAAGGTGAGGATGCGCTTATCTCTGGCTGACAAGTGCGATCTGTGTCAGAAATGGGTGCAAGGTGTACCCTGTGCTCTGGCCACCCCATTCTGGAACTAACACTTATTGACAATGGCTTGCCACAAACTACCTAGCATCCTTTTAGCCTTGAGCCCCTCTGGCCCAGATCAGTATACAGAACCACACAGCTTAAACAGACAAAATATACTTTTAAATTATATACTCAAGTTTTCGAGTGAATAAAAGTCATCAGGTTGCACTTTTGCCAATTTGGACCACAAAGAATTTAGCTGCTCATTATTTTAATAAACAAGAAAACATAGCCTATTATTTCACTGAAGTCACAGTGAAATATTTGTTTGTTACCCTGTCTATCCGCAGAGCTCAGGGGTGGTGGAATCGGTGGTAAAGCCACATTCTATTAGGTTCAGAAGGCCTTTACTTCACTCACTGGGGGCCAGTCGCCTGGCAAGCTTAATACAAATTGTAATTGGGTGCCATAAATCGTGCACAGCGACAGAGTAGGTCAAGGCCCAGAGACAAGATTACTAAAGCATTACGGTCAATCAAAAGAGTCCTTGAATTGGAAGATTTTAATTAGAGTTTGGTTCTTGCGTGTGTGTGTGTGTGTGCGTGCGTGTGCGCCGTGTACTAATGTGTGTCTCTCGTTGTTCTCCTGAAAGTTTGTTGAAATTTTGGGAACTGAAATTGGAATCAATTAAATCCTCAGCACTGGAAGTTAAATGCCAATGTGGATGCTAATAAAATGTCTCGGCTTCGGCAGTGTCAGTAATACAGTGATTAAAAATGTATCTTAATTGGCAATATTCGTACTATTCACTGCAATGCTTGGGTTAATGTTGGAGACAGGGAGACGTCCTCGGAGTGCTCCTCATAAACCCTCGTCTCCTGTCTCTGCTGAGAGAATATTTGCACGATGAAGGGTTTGGCTCTGTTAAGCCCCCTCATGTCTTAATGGAGCAGATCCCCCTAATCATTCTGTAATCTCTTTTAGGCTAATGTCAGCAATATGTTCACAGAATTATTGCTGATTTGGAACGCACTTTGAGATCGGGGAAGGAAAATCTTACGCTCGAGCAAGTGAGCTTAAGAAGTCTCTTGACAGACGAAAGGTAAATCTTCAGCCGTGTTTGTTTTCCTCACTCAATTTTACATTCGTAATAGGTTAAAAATGAGCTCGTTGATTCTGAAGCGCTAAGAAGCTTAATGCTAAAATGTAACATTTGCACTAAAAGTTTCGAGTTCAGTCCTTGTTTGTGGGCAACGTTTCCTCGAGGGCGACTTGATCCAGTTCGCGTGTCACATGGCAATATCAAAAGGCATCGGCTAGCTTGGATGGGACTTTCAATCAGCAGATTTCCAAGCTTCATAATGCAAATGTTAAACAAACATGCTCTGAGGTTTCTAAAATGGCTCTGTTCATAAAAATGCATGAGTTCCCAATGTTATGCTTAAGGATCAAACTATGGCCATTCGCCAGTTCAGTCTCGCTGGCCGTGACGGCCCGTCAGAGGAGGCGAGGGAGGCTGAGCTTCCTCAAAACTGTATGCAGAATTAATGTAACAGTGAAAATGATGAAATCAGCTATTGTTTGAATCATTTACCTATTAATGTGTGGAACTAAGATCGGTATTATGCATGTACATATGTTTTTTTTCTTGTGCAGTAGTGAGTTTTATTTGTTGCACAGATGCTCTATCTGTCTATCATTCTGTCTATCGTTCTGTCTATCGTCAGGGATGATCTGAGTATGATTATCAGACAAAAAAGTTATTAAAACCTACTTTTGTGAACTGGTTTCATTAATATTTATTTACATATTGGTTTCCTCAGAAAATTCCCTCACAGACCGCCTCTGCTCACTGGAATAATTTTACAGAACATGCATATATTTAGAACTCACTATATTACTACTTGTATGAATATGTAGGAAATGGGATGTTGAGCCATGGTGCTTGTGTGGGCTTCATGACTTTGAGTCCAGCTCGCATTATTTCTTCCTCTATTTTTGCCTGCTTGATTTTCTGTTCTCTCTCGACAGTGACAATAAAACTTGCAAACAAACAAATAAATAGATAAAGAAAGAAAACAGCCAGAAAAAAGTCCAAAATAAAATATAAAAAGTAAATGCATATTCAAGACCATCAGTAACCTCTGAAACCGTTTTGATGTATAACAGTGTTGTCTTTTCTTCGCGCTTAGACAGAAGTTTTAAAAAGTCATTGAGTGGTGTGTTATTCACACATGGTTTGGCCAAGGGTGGAGGAGAGGGATGTACCCTACTTTGTCTTGAGCATGTCGGGCTGTCAGGGTCTCTCTCGCTCCGTCTCCCACCTGGCCCAATGAGATAGCAGGTGTGGGGAGAGGGTTCCCAGAGGACTGCTGTAGACAATCGGCTACTTTCTCTTCTCCTCTCTCTTTTTCTCGCTGCCTGACACAGGCAGTAATTCCCCCCGTCAGACAAATGTGAAGTTGGGAGAGGTAAGCGTCAGCACTCACGCTGAACATATGCATCATGACATATTCACCTCTCTGGTTTCTTGGTCATATATTCAATTGGCGAGCTGCATCCGATGACATTGCCACGTGTTTGCATTCCCACTGCGGGTCGCACTCCCTCGAGCTTTTGAGAAAGAACAAGTTTCTTTTTCTCTTTGTGAGACACTAAAGTGCCTTTATTTGCTGCATGATTGATGTATCTATGAGTGGTGGTTTGGTTATTTTTCTTCAGGCATCTAGATTTGTTAATATCAAGAGTTTTAGATCTAGCACTTGTATTACTGCTTCCTCAAGGGCTATTGGGTTGTTTATCCGTGAATTAGGATATTCTAATTCAAGTAGTGTGCCTTTCAGGGATATTTAAGACATAATAGCATTTTTTTTTTTTAAGAATGATGAAACCCTACTTCTGCTGAATTTAAACAATGTTACATTTGCACACCATTTTTCTGCTCCTTGATGTGTGACAGTAGAGTATTCTTACATCGTGTCCTAACAAGGCGACAAGTTTCCAGCGACAAGCAATTTGTCTGTCCAAACTGAGCGCGAGACTGCTACACGACATGGGGTCAAGGTTTGTCTGGTTGGCATGGTCAAGTTAGGTAGATGCAATAACACAATTCTACAGACAAATTCTATGTTTTATTCTGAGAACACCCATTAAAACATAGTTCTGACTTAAAACTGACAGATGATCAAATTAGTTAAGGCACAGTCTTAGTGGCTATAGTCATGCAACTGGCCCTAAGTGTATGTGTGTGCAAAGTCATTTTCCTGTGGCTTCAGAATAATCAGTGACTTGCCAATGCTTTTTATTATTTATTGCAAATACTATTTTCAAGGAATTAATAATTAATGTATTCAATTATTGTCCCAAAACTTGATAAAACAAGCTCAAGGATACAGATTGACTTTGAGTTTTGGACTTGAGATGAAACTAGAAGAAAATGGTCAAAAGAGGGAATGGGAAATTTCAGAAAAAGGAAACAGAAGGGGATGCTGTAGCTTCGGTTCTGTGTTGATGACACCTCTCGAAAGCATTTCATTCATCAAGGGGGAGAGGGCTTGAGCCTGTGTAAATTGCTGCAGATAAAGGGACAAACCTTGAAGGATTGGATTGTGAGGGAAAAGGATTTGAATTCCCCTCTGGTGATCGGTGGCGTACAGGGGGCCGCTCTCGTAGCCCCTGGCTACCGTTGAGCTTTATCGCAGAGCTGTTGCTATTCTTTAGCACATCACTGTTATTTCACCTGAGTATACTCGACTGAGGCATTCAAGTGTTCAACATGTCCTACAGCATGCATGATCAGGGTTCCCTTTTTTGTAAAAAGGACATTTCACATACTTTGTGTATGTGTTAAATATATACCAAAAAAAAAAAAAAAACTTGTGCTGAAAACAACAGCATACTGATTTGAAGCAACATGAAGATGATTGAATAATTTAAAGATTAAAAGGAATTTTAGGGTGAACTGTTACTTTCATAAACTCATGATAGTAACCATGATGATTTCCGTTTTTGTTGTTTAGTTTTCATAAATGGTCTTTGTGGACTGGGAAGGGAGGAAGCTTTACATTGGGAAAATTAGAATGTGTCTACATAGCAGATGTCTCTTTTAAACTCATCAAATGAGCAAGGCAAAATCCTGTTTTCCTTGATATGCCCCCTTTTAAAGCTGAATTATCAAATACGCTTCTAGTAATAAAGTACTCATGAGAGCAATGAAAGAAACTCATAAATCTTATATGAACCTATAATGCTTCTCCATCTCTGATGGCTCCCACTGAGGTAGCGTATTTGTGAAAGAGAGCCATGGGATGCATTGTGGAAGTTGCTTTTGTGTTTCCTCTATCCAGACGCCCATCCTGTTTGTCAGCCTTTCTGTGCTGTCTCCCACTTCCAGAGGAAACAAAGTCTTTGCATTAAATCCCCTCTGCATAGATGAAGCCATCCATGATGTTTAATTCATTTGCTAAGAGCCAGAGGATAGTCCTTGTAAAATTCTGGAATAAAAAGAAAATTTGGGAGAAGAAAGGAAAACAATTTTCCCCCTTGTTTCCCCTTAGCGTGTATGTATGAAAGAAATGAAGGCGCAAGACAACAGGAATCAAGAAAGGTGAACTGACTTAATGAGCTGAATGGTTGAGGAGAAAAAAAACGAATAAATAATTCAAGTGAAAGTCAAAGAGGAACAGTGGAGAAGGTCGTCTCTCACCTCTCATCTGTTTTTGCTTCTCTTGTTCAGGAGAGCCGAGAGGGTACAATGCTCCAGCGACGTCTAGCAGCGGCGTCTCACTAATCAGGCCTTGATTAAACATCCATTCAGAGAGGCAGGGATTAGGGGAAGTCCCCTCGGAACCGGCCTGCTAGACTGAGAGGGAAGGGAGGCTGAAAAGTTTTTGATGTGTCAGTCATGCAGTCCGGTCATTGTTTAACTGTGCTCACCTCCCCAGCCGAGACCGGCAAACAGTTCGTCTGGAGCCACAGCGAAGCAATGCAATGGAAGGGCAATACAATTATGTCCATTCAGACGCTCATCCCAGGAGCTCCGCGTGGGCCTCGGAAAAGCTCCGAAGCACATGCAGAAAATCTGTCCAAAACTGGGTGACCCAAAGGAGAGTGGCCTGCTTTGTCGATGAAAGTTATCCTGCCCTTGAATAGCAGAGAGCAAAGAGTACGGCATTACAAGATATTAGACAGCATGCCTGTTTATCGTCTGCTCTGTCATTCATTTGCTCATTTGGCTTATTGGAAGCACACTTTTTGCATTTATTTTTAAAAACTTTTTTTTTTACTTATGTTAACAAGTCTTAACGGGAAGAATTTTATCTGCTAGTTCAGATTTAAACTTGCTATACCAACATTTTTCCCTGGCCCCAGTAAAAAAAAAAAGATTTTTTGCAGCATGTTTTAAATGCATCAAAATATACATTTATAATTGTCATTAAACTTAATTTTTTTTGTATTATTTGTTATTATTATTAAGCTATAATTAGATTTAGAATTACATATAAATGATAAATTATATATAATTATTTATTATTCAGACATTTTAAATGTTTTATATATTTTAAAATACATAATAGTATTAATTAATTGATTAACAAAAGTAAGATTTGTGTAGATGATTGTGTGTGTACACACACACACACACAATAGATAGACAGACAGAGTATGTATATATATATATTTATATAGTAAATATTAATATCTTTATAATAAAATATTCAAACAATAATACATATGTAAATGTTATTATTGTTTTTTTTTTTGTTTTTTTTTGCCATTTATTAGTATTTATACAAATTGCTTAAACAACATTTTGATTGATTGTTGTGTACTTTTTTTTAAGATCTGGTTATCATAATCATGCTTTTTTTTGTATATTTGTTTTCGAAAATACATTTTTGAGCTAACAAATTTTACTGCAATTTTTCTTCCTTATCTGTTCATCTTTTTAAACAGGGCTTTTACAGGCTGAGATATCACTTTATACAGTCCAAGGAAAAATCTGGAAAAGGTTAATGTTGCCAAAGGCAAGAGCTCACCCACCAGTGCTTGAGAGGAAAATGGAGTTCATTGTTAATGATCCGCAGAAGCATTTAAATCGCTCAGAGTTAAATTAACTTTGTGCTAGCTCCATTTGTGTAGCACCGCATAAAGCAGGAATTCAGCCAAGGAAAGCCTAAACACCATTTTTACTTTTTACGCCATCTAACTGCACTAATTTATGTCAATATGACTTTTTATATTACAGGTCTATAATCTTAGTGGAACATATTCTTCCACATTTTTTGATCTCAGTAAAACAGATAATGAATATAACAATTCAGGAGGAGATCCAGGGGACAATGTAGCCCTTAACACACATGACCTTGTTCTGTGGTAAACGGTGAGAAGCATGTTAAGTTCTGACTCTTGTCACAGCAGACGCTAGAGTTATTAAGTGGATGTTTCTCTTGTCATTAAATGGTTCATTTCAAATCTGTGGAGATGACGGTTATGTCTAAATTAAATTATGACTCCATCAATCAGCCAGAGATGTTTTAGGTCAAAACTACCGCTGTGGGGGCTCATGTTTGCATGTGTATTTCTGCGGGATGGGCTATTATATAGAAACGAGTACGTGTCAGAGTATGACATTGCTCTGGGCCCTTTATTTTTGCTTGTTACAGTGTTAAAGTATTTCATTTATTCAGAGTGATTCTTGCTGAGAGCTCTTTTTTTCTATCGGAGGGAGTGAGCGACCGGCACAGGAGGGGCGTAATGAAATTGCCCAAACGTACTTGCATCCCAGAAATCTAATCCATGTCTATTGTTTATTATTGAGAGACAGTCATTATTAAATGTACAACATTGGCATCGTTTGAATACCAAGGGCAGGTTTTGGACCCTTTAAGCTGATGATTGCCCCTTTATCCAATTTGGAGGCGGTTAGATGGGGAGAGAATTGGTACTGTAATTGACAGAGATTGCTGTAGGTTTCAGTGCTAATATCCTGGTAGCTGCTCACAGGTCGTTTGTTTCCTTTCACGGCTGTGAGAGTAGGTTGAATAAACTTGCTTGGAATCAAGACGGTGGATTTTTTTCCTGAGACCACATTATACTGTACTTGTAGTATTGCTAGTGTTTATGGTATGAGCCCATGAATGATTGCTTTAAATAATGCATTTTATAAAGAAATAGTTCACCAATAAATTAAATTCTTACTTCCATAAACCTCCAAAGGAGATGATTTTCAGCATGTTAATGCTGCTCTGCTCTTATGTACAATGAAAGTGAATGGTAGCCATTACTTTTTACCATTTCTATTTATGCATTGGCCTGTATGCTCTACTCTTGAGCAACAGGAATGCTGCCAAACTGTAAATATGTAAGTTCCATTGGGCTTTCTTTCTTCTGTGAAACACAAAATTATGCATTTTGTATAATGATCTGCCTATTCTTGTACATACAGAGAGCTTTCAAGTTTCAAAAAGACAAAAGCACAATAAAAGTGGTCCACAGGAATTAAGCTTCCTACTATTCCTATTTATTTACTGCTAATGTTCTCCACCATAACTCTCAAATCTCAATTGTATTATTTTTACTTGAATATTTGATTTTGGCGCATCAGTTACAAGTCACAGAAGAACAGATTACTTTTGGCATCATTTTTGGCTTAAATTGTGGTTTGTTTGTCATACAAATCTGTTGAATGTCTTGCAACGTAGTGCAAAAGCCGTATGGACCACTTTTATGGTACCTTTGGTCACCATTCACTTTCATTATATGGAAAAGATCATCGTTTTTGCTAGACATTTTTTTGTGTTCATGGAAGAAGTTCTTATTGGTTTGGAACAGCATGAGGGTGAGTAAATAATGACAGAATTTCCATTTGTGGGTCCAATTTTCCTTTAAGCTTTAGATGTCTATGTGTGTGTGCGCGTTTAAACATACAATAGTGTTTTCAGGGCTGGATGCTCAAGAGTTTGTCTCCAGATGATTGTCAGGGCTAGCAATCAATAAGGATGTGAAGTGGCTTATCTCTTGCATTGCGTCAATATCACCACCATCAGTGTTAGCCCTCTGATAAACAAGGTTTCAGGAAGCTCTCCTTAAAACAAGCATTGAGCACTAGTGGTGACATCTAATTTTTCCTTCAGGGCCTTTTGTAGCACTTGATGACATTCCCAGGCCGAGTGAATGAACGACAAGTAAAAAAGCGATCGATTGGTCAATTATTACATGATTAGTCATATAAAAGAATGCAAATAGGTCATCAAAAATGCGATTTGCATGCACAGGCTCGAGCCTCAATGGAAATCAAGCTTCTAGCGATAAAATGCGCCCCTTTCATGCATAAACAAATTTAACTGGGAATTTTATGAAATGTTTTATTTTTTTTTATTTTTTTTTTATAAGCGACAGCCTAAATCTATTTACACAAACCTTTGTTGTATAAGAGTTAATGTCCTGTGAAATTAAAAATCTCACCAAAAACATTTCCAACTTGTAAAAGCAGCATGCTATCTATTTATGATATTCATGCTTGGCCACTAAAAAAATGAGCCATGACTATGGAAAAAATGCATTACTGGCAGATTCAACTTGGAAAATAGGGTCATTAACAAGGAAAGACGAGATGTCCAAGTGTTGAGATCAAACGTGCATCCCTCCAGCTGCGCAACGGCTCCCTGTGATAGAAATCTGGTCTCGGTTGCTTTAAGATGTCAAATGACAAATGCTACAATTAGTGGCCATCTTAGCGGACGTGAAAATCTTTAGCATCGGCGCAGCACTGTTGCTTAACACAGCCAGGCATGAAATGAATGTGACATTACCAGGAACAAACAGAGAATACACAGTCATTTTTTTCTCAAACGAATCCCGGTAGCTAAACTGACCTCTGTCAGCCTTCGAAAGGAACATTTTATCCCAAAATCTGCGATGACACCTGTCAAAATGTGCAGCTAATTCTCAGAAGCAGTGCTAGATTTGAGTTGACCTATGGTACGGTTTATGCTACATGAATTCCTCCATCTTAATTCCAGTCATCCTCTATCTTCACCTATCTGCTCATCTCTGCATGTGAGAGGGCTTCTACCTGAGGTCTGCTGTGGCATGTGTTATGCGGAAGGATCTGGGTGGTCTACACTTAGCATTCCGGGCAGCTGTTTGTCATTGTGAGTTATGCGGCTATAATTGCACAGTACTGCTGGGCTAGACCTTGGGGAACGTGGCCTTGTCAAGGTGCATTCGTGGCAGGTTGCGTGGCTCTGCCCTTATTGATCAGGCAGGACCTAGATATCTCGCTGAGCTTGGGTTCCCCCCATTGGAGTATTTACACAGCAGCTCATCTGAAGTAAAGCAGATAATTGGGTATATTGGAATCTGGAAGGAAAGAAACTTGGGTCACTCCTGCTTTAGTTTGAGAAGACTGTGATACAGTACGGCATTGAAGAGAAATGGGCAAGACAAAAATTTTAAAAGCTTCTAGCACCAGTGTTATTCTTATATATAAGTACTATTGGAGTTTTTATTTTAGTTTTTAATTTTGCTTTTTTTAAAAGTAAAATTTTTAGTCATTTCTGTGGTCAGTTTTTTATTTTGTCATTTTTATTAGTTTATGTAATTTGTTTTTATTTCAGGTTTTTATTTTTATTCTATTGCACATTGCTGTTATTTCCAGTTGGTGATTTGAACTTTTGTTTAAATTTTTAACGTAAGATTTACATTAAATCTAATATTTATATTTATTTCAGCATTTAAATAAGCATAGTTTTGCACATTTTGGGCCTCTGAAAAAAAGAGGCCCCAAAATTTTTTTTTTTTTCCCTCTTCAGGTAAAAAAAAAGCCTGATGTATCAAATATGATATAAAATATAAATACACATGCAAACCTTTTTAAATGTTCTGTTATATTTTGTCTAAAAGTTCAATAAATGGTTACATTTCCAAACATTTTTCTTACTGTTATTTTATGTCAGGTTTATTTTATATGCCAGATATATCAAACATGGATATATACAGTATTTCTTAAATTTTTCCATTAAAGATGTAGGTACTTCACCCAAATTCTGACATTATTTACTTGTTATTTCATACCCATAAAAGGTGAAATTTTTGTAGAATATCCTGACCTCTTTTTTTCCCATATAGACCTTTTTCTGAACGCGGAAGTCTCGCCTGACTAGAACGGTGCTTTACATTTCCGGTTTCTAGTCACATTTACATATTTTCTGAGCCGATAATATAACGTGAAAACTATGAAAATGATGTTAAAAATCATGTGGTGCCATTGTTTCATTGTTTCAACATTACAGTGTCGCAATGATCTTTTTGCAGTAAAGGACCTGTAATAGATGACATGAAGCGATGCGAGGTTAGCTGCATTGAAAACAGATGAGCGCACATACAGCTCCCGATCGGGGTGAAGTTCATGGGATTTTGTCCACAGAATGATAAGAACAAACATTATTTTAACATTTTATTATTTCACACTCAGTATTTTAACTTAAGCGCTGCAAGCACTGCATACAGTGCCATACATGACAGATTTTCTGGTACACAAAACAAGTACTTTAAAGGAATACCTTAGCTTATTGCCGTTACTGCGGCAGCCAACAACAGCACAGCTTAACTCTCCGCACATTTTTATATTTAGTTATATTGAAAAAGTTTCAATTCAGTCGATCTTTTTTTACCTTGTCTTAACGGATTTCTATGGAGACCGGAACACGAGAGCACCCAAGCGGAAGTTAGAATCCGTCATGGCGCCGCTCATCTGTTACTCAGGAAAAAGGTCTATAGTAAGATTGAGAAAATGAGAAATGTGGCTGTCAAACTCCAAAATGACAAGAAAACACAATAAAAATAGCTTTGTGTGAAAAACAGACCAAAATTTAAATTATGGCATCTTTCCTAACTATTTTTAGTGTGTTCCTGCGTGTTTATGAGAGAAATAGTTTTGTTCACTTTTGTGAAAAATTTTTTATATTTTTTTTTTTAAATCAGTTGATCCATTTCACAAAATGTGGCTAAACGATTCCCTCACAAATTGGACTGATTCTCGGGTTCAACTCAGCGGTTAACTCATAAGTGGGGATATTATCAGTGAAAAATGACTTTAGTTTCAGTCTGTTCAGTCTCGCACAAAGCTATCATATGACTTTAAAAGGCTTAATATAGAGCCATAAAGTCATTCGGACCACTTTTAGGGTGCTTTTTGTCATTTTGGAGCTTTTTGGACAGCCCCAGACCCGTACTTTTATTATTAGTTTTTCAACTTTTATTTTCTCAGAAACTCAGTCAGTTTTTAAATTTACATCACACTTCTTCACAGTTAAATTGGGCTTGTATGTTTGAAGCCGTGCTTAGGAGTTGTTGAAACTTTGTTTCCATCTAAAGGAAACATTTAGGCCTGTTACCAATTAGAAGCATTGATCAAACGGGCGCTCCTGCAGGTTATGTTCCATAGTCTTCCGTCAACGTCTTGTTCCAGAGTGCTAGAGGAGAAAAAAAAAAAATCAATAGTATGCTTTTATGTGCAATAAAGCTGATTCTTTTGCAGGAAAATTGAACCGTAATCAAGGTGTGTTAAACTGATGATGTTTATGAGGCAGTCCGTGAACACATATTATGAGGGTATAAAATGTCCCGTAAGAGAAATAGTTTGAGGGAGGAAGCAAATCAATGCTTGTTTATTGCTGCTTACACAAATATAATATGTACGCACTTTAGATGAGCTACTTCTCTTGCTCTCTCTTTCTTATTTACCCTGCTTGGCATTTGAGAAAAGAATAGCTTCATATGTATATTGCATAAAAAAAAATTATTTAAACACGGGCTGTCGATTTAACGCATAGTACACACAAGCAACCAGTGCAACATCACACAAGTGCTGTTGCAAAAGCAGGGAGTGCAAATGTGATACTCATTTTATACAACAGTTCAATAAATAAGAACTTAATATTGTATATATTTTAGATACAACATTGTCTGTTATTGCTCAGTTTTTCCAAAGCGAATATTACCTATTAAAGTCACGGCATAACTGTTGTGCATCTCCATGCTCCAAACACACAATTTCTGAATGAATCCGCATTTTGAATGAATTGGGTGAAACAATGATTCAATGTCCCATTCAATAAAGAGAGACATTTACTTTATTTCTGAATGAATCAGCCATTTAAACGATCGAATGAATGAATTACTCCATTATGGTACTTATTCATGAAGGCATTTACTGCCACCTACAAGCAGTTTTAGTTTCTTATTTATAGTAACATTTCATTGTAAAATAATTTCATATTTACATATTATTACAAATCTGAAAAAAAACTGTATTAATAAAAAACTAATTAAAGGGATATTTCACCCAAAATTGAAAAATGGGATTTTTCAATTTATTTTTTTGGTAATATCTATTTAATACTTTTCTCATGTAACAAAATAATGGCTTTAAATTGTCTTTTGTGGGTAATTTCTCAGCAGTGTTAATTTTGGCAGGCATTTTTGATTTAGTCTTAGTCTTTATCTTGAGACGAAAATGCTTAATAGTCTTAAGTCACATTTTAGTCATTTGAGTCTATCATAGTTTTAGTCTAGTTTTAGTCGACGAAAAGTCATTGCATTTTTGTCAACTTTTAGTCATTACTTTTAGTCAAACTGCAGTTACCAACATTTATTTTGGTAGCTATTTTATATTTAGTATTCTAACAAAAATAGTCATCAATTCTTCTTTCTTTAGACCAAATCAATTAAGCTTAGTTATGAGAAATTTGAATCAAGGATTGAATTTGGAAAAACTGGAATAAATGTTCATTTTTTGGTAGAAATATAAATTAAACTAATTTTTCAGATACAGTAGGTTTACTTAACAAGTATACATTTATTTAACATCTTTTGTTGGTTAACATTTATGACAGATAATTAGGAATGCTGTCCATTTAAGACGGTAGGTATGCATGTAATAGCCTACTGACATACATTCAGTTTTCACCCACCTGTTTAAGCTCACTTAAACCATAACGGACTGTATTTCCGTGAGATACTCTACGTGAGAGACATGTGGACTGCTGTGTGTGTATTTTAGCACTGAGAACTGATCGCGCGCTGTATGAGAACTGAAGAAGTGGAGCGCGCGAGAGAGAGAGCACTTCTATCAGCGCGTTTCCGCCTATCGCACCTTCACTGACTTTGTTAATCGACAATAAATTGTGACTCCCGGGAAAATCAGGACGTCTGGTCACCCACTCCCTAACCCTTCGGTTGCTGAGGCCATTGTTTCAGATCGCTAGTTCGCGTTTTGGTAGCCCATCCGTCCACTGCGGCTGCCATACTGAGACTAGAAATGCAAACGCCCCTTTTCCAATGACAGAGATGCACATTTTGAAAGACAAGACAGTTAACTTAGCCTATAGGATGTATTTTGAATGTCCGGTAGTCCTCAAATAACATTTTAGTCCCGTCTCGTCTTGTTAACGAAGACGCGCATAAATTTCGTCATAGTTTTTATCATCAGATATTAGTTTTAGATCGTCAACGTCTCGTTTTAGTCACAGAAAAAAGGTTCGTCGACGAATATTTTTCGTCGTCGTCAACGAAATTAACACTGTTTCTCAGCCAAATTTGGTGTGCAATTAAAATGTGATTGATTAGATTAATTAATCGCCACATAGTGTAATTAGTTGGATTAACAATTTTAATCGATTGACAGCCCTAATTTAAACCCATTTTATGATCCAAGAAGTAACAGTTTATAAATGATTTTAACTTTTTAAAAAAAAAAATTGTAAGTATCGATTATCTATTGTTATAATTTTGTCATTCTGTTTTTCTATCGTTCTAGCTATCATTATACAGGTGCATCTTAAAAAATTGTGAATATCGTTACATTATATAACTTATTTAAAAGAGTGAAACTTTCATATTTTCATACTTTCATATAAAATTTCATACAAAAAAAAATTTTGTTTTAATTTTTATGATTAGATCTTACAGCTCATGAAGGTCAAAAATCCAGTATCTCAAAATATCAGAATATTTATATTTGAGTTTCATTAAATGACCTTCCCTACAATATAAATTCCGGGTATCTCTTGTTCTTTGAAACCACAATAATGGGGAAGACTGCTGACTTGACAATGGTCCAGAAGACAATCATTGACACCCTCCACAAAGAGGGTAAGTCACAGAGGGTCATTACTGAAAGGAGTGGCTGTTCACAAGAGTGCTGTATCAAAGCATATTAAACGCAAAGTTGACTGAAAGGAAGAAATTGTGCAGGAAAAATTGTGCACAAGCAACAGGGATGACCGCAAGCTTGAGAATACTGTCAAGCAAAGCTGATTCAAACACTTGGGAGAGTTTCACAAGGAGTGGACTGAGTCAAGAGTCACCATGCTCAGACGTCTTCAGGAAAAGGGCTACCAAGCCACTTCTGAAACAGAAACAATGTCAGAAGCATCTTACCTGGCTAAGGAGAAAAAGAACCGGACTGTTGCTCAGTGGTCCAAAGTCCTCTTTTCAGATAAAAGTAAATTTTGTATTTCATTTGGAAATCAATGTCTGTACTCTGGAGGAAGACTTGAGAGGCACAGAATCCAAGCTGCTTGAAGTCCAGTGTGAAGTCAGTGATGATTTGGGGTGCCGTGATGTCTGCTGGTGTTGGTCCATGCAGCTGTCTACCAGGAGATTTTGGAGCATTTTATGCTTCCATCTACTGACAAGCTTTATGCAGATGCTGATTTCCTTTTCCAGCAGGACTTTTGCACCTGCCCACACTGCCAAAACCACTTCCAAGTGGTTTGCTGACCATGAAATTACTGTGCTTGATTAACCAGCTAACATGCCTGACCTGAACACTCAATACGAAATCTATGGGATATTTTCAGGAGAAAGATGAGAAACAGTCGATCCAACAATACAGATGAGCTGAAGGCTCAATAGTGCCTCAGCAGTGCCTGTCTGTCTGTCTGTCTGTCTGTCACAATTAAACATTCTGTCTCTTTCTATCACTCTGTTAAATGTTCTGTTGATCTTTATATCTATCATCTATTCATTGTTCTATCGGTCTTTCTATCTACATTCTATTGATTGATTTATCTGTCATTCAATCATTGATCGGTTTATCTATTAATCAATCTTTTAATCTATTGCTCATCTGTCTACCTATCTAGTGATCATTCTGTCAATTTACCGACGTTTATCTGTTTATCCATTTATATGTGGACTGCTGTGTGTGGTTATTCTACCTGTCTATACCTATCTATCTTATTTGAACATCTATTGTTAATTTTCTTATTTTTATTTTTTTTCTTAAATTGTGCTATGGGATTGCTAGGGTGTTTGCTTATCGACTCGGTTCAAAAGAACCCATCCTGAAGTCTCTGTGATGTTATGATTCCTAAATATTGTTTGAATCACTCCTTTAATGTGTGTTTATGGGGTTTTTATGTTTTATGATCTGTCATGCTAAATTATAGGTCTGTTAGCTTTGAAACATAGTAGTGCACTTTATCCCCAACAAGCAACACAATTTGAGGTATCATTCAAGTCTGTAGCACAAATGGTTGTGTTAGATGTCAGTTTGTCTGATTAATTGAGATTGTGCTAGTTGTGATCTAGTTGACTATCTCTGTGACCTGCCATGTTAATAGCCCTCCTCAGCAGACCCCAGACTGTGTATACAACCCAATTGTCCCGTGCAAGCTGACCAGAGCCGAGAGCACACGTTCACCTCCTTTACATGGCTCTTTTCTGCTGAAGCCATTGTCACACACCCATCTTCCAAGATATTAGCAACTTGTCACCCTCTCCCTGCAGCTAAAAATATTCTGTCTGGGCTACTGGGGGGGTGGCCAAGTGGAACGGGATGACGGCTCGACTCCCCTGCCCCTGCCCCTCTGATCAATCTCTCCCAGTCCCAAGCAGCAAGCTGTCCCTCCTTGCCTAGTGTGACCTTTACCAAAGCTTTTCCCAGCATGCTCGGGCTGTCTGTCTGCTGCCACCCAGCTGTCAGGTACCTCTAAGTCTCACCCTGCTTCTCTAGTGTGTACTTGGTCACGCCGTCCACAAAGACACATTCTGACCCCTTGTCTTGGGCTGAACAAACGTCACTGATGGCAGTGCCCACAATTTTACGTCCAATTATTTTTGGTCAGGAATATGAAAGATCCCCGTCATATATATGTATACAAGTGTTGATGTGTCATGCATTTGTTGAAAGAACAACAGGAATCTGAATGCTCCAACCATAGTGCCCCTTTTTCAGAGGTAATTATAGTTAACTAATACCAAATCTGAAACTAAAACTAAAATTGACTTAATGAAAATAACCAATTCATTGCCATTAAAGTGAAATAACTGAACATAAACATTGGAGCCTGATAAAAATGCAAATTTTAGAAGAAAATTTCAGATGGCACTTAGAGGCTTTTGCGTCTGAACTCTTCATACACACACACATATTTGTTTTTCAACTGATTGCGTACATTTCTCATTTTTATTTTGTTTATTAACTTGATGTACTAAAATAATTAAAGCTAAAATAAAACTTTGTACTGTATACATGACCATATAGAGATACTAAAATGATGTATCATGCATTTATATTAAAATACTAACTTATGCAGTACAAACTTTCATTGCTGAAATTCTGTTTGCTGATAGGAAAGTTGAGTTTCTTTAAAAATGGTAAAATACTGACCAGAAATATGAAGTCATACACTGTAATTTGGTGCAAAATTGTCTGTAATTGAAGTACAGAAACAACAGCCCTTGTTTATGCTGCACCATATTAAAAGACCCCTGCATGTAAGTGTTATCTTGCATTTATATTGAAAGACCAACCAGCGGAAGCTTTGTCACTCTTCTGCTTTCAAAATATCTCTAAATTCTCAACCAGCCATGTACATCTGTGTAAACATTGACACAATCTTATTTATTCGCTTTGACATCTTAAACTCTAGCGAGGGGTCATTGTTATCTGCACAAATCTTGATGGCTGAAATTCTGTTTGGTTGAGCCGCTCCCACCATAGTGCCCTTGTTCACCATCTGAACCCTGTTAGGAAAGAGAGTACTGTTGCCCAAGGGTCATCCATTTGCATTTCACTTGATGGTGAAATGTCAAAATAGCTCAAAGGAATTTCTCTTGTTGTTTACTGCAGTATAACACTCGGCATGCCAAGCACTCCACGCTGCCTCTGTAGGCGCAGAAACAGTTTGGGAATTTATGATTTTCAGGAATTCGAAAAGCTGGAGAGGGCGAGCCAGTAAAAAGAGGTAGTCCCTGTAGAAAAATAAAGGAACAAGATAGACAAATGGATTAGAAATGCTCATTGAAGGTGTCCGGTTTAAATGGGGTACAGCAAGCTCCTCTCCCTATTGGCTGGCTGTGCACTTGTCTTTAATGCAGCTACACGCTGTAACGTTACTTCAAATGGGCGAGGAATCAAGCGCTTTTGCTGCTCTTGATCCTCTAGCTAATTACCTTCAGGGTTACCGTATGCTTATTAAAATTCTTCCTCTCCCAAACATTGAGTTGTTTTTAACATGGGATAAAATGAAAAGGCATACTGATAGCTTTGCTCAAAGCTAAAAGACTTAAAAGTTTCTTAAAAAAATTATAAAATATGCACTGGGGATGTGAAGTCGAACACTGTAATAATTCGGTCTGTACTTGAGGTAAATAAACAACAACAGGCCTTGTTCCCATTCATACTGTATACATTTGTTTAAAATTGATTTTTTTTTAATATATATATATATATATATATATACATACACACACACACACAGGTCCTTCTAAAAAAATTAGCATATTGTGATAAAGTTCATTATTTTCTGTAATGTACTGATAAACATTAGACTTTCATATATTTTAGATTCATTACAACACAACTGAAGAAAGAAATTTCTGAACGAATAGGCTGTTCCCAGAGTGCTGTATCAAGGCACCTCAGTGGGAAGTCTGTGGGAAGGAAAAAGTGTGGCAGAAAACGCAGCACAACGAGAAGAGGTGACCAGACCCTGAGGAAGATTGTGGAGAAGGACCGATTCCAGACCTTGGGGGACCTGCGGAAGCAGTGGACTGAGTCTGGAGTAGAAACATCCAGAGCCACCGTGTACAGGCGTGTGCAGGAAATGGGCTACAGGTGCCGCATTCCCCAGGTCAAGCCTACAGAGAAGCAGCACTGGACTGTTGCTCAGTGGTCCAAATTACTTTTTTCGGATGAAAATTTTGCATGTCATTCGGAAATCAAGGTGCCAGAGTCTGGAGGAAGACTGGGGAGAGGGAAATGCCAAAATGCCTGAAGTCCAGTGTCAAGTACCCACAGTCAGTGATGCTGGTGTTGGTCCACTGTGTTTTATCAAGGGCAGGGTCAATGCAGCTAGCTATCAGGAGATTTTGGAGCACTTCATGCTTCCATCTGCTGAAAAGCTTTATGGAGATGAAGATTTCATTTTTCAGCACGACCTGGCACCTGCTCACAGTGCCAAAACCACTGGTAAATGGTTTACTGACCATGGTATTACTGTGCTCAATTGGCCTGCCAACTCTCCTGACCTGAACCCCATAGAGAATCTGTGGGATATTGTGAAGAGAAAGTTGAGAGACGCAAGACCAAACACTCTGGATGAGCTTAAGGCCGCTATCGAAGCATCCTGGGCCTCCATAACACCTCAGCAGTGCCACAGGCTGATTGCCTCCATGCCACGCCGCATTGAAGCAGTCATTTCTGCAAAAGGATTCCCGACCAAGTATTGAGTGCATAACTGAACATAATTATTTGAAGGTTGACTTTTTTTGTATTAAAAACACTTTTCTTTTATTGGTCGGATGAAATGTGCTAATTTTTTGAGATAGGAATTTTGGGTTTTCATGAGCTGTATGCCAAAATCATCAATATTAAAACAATAAAAGGCTTGAACTACTTCAGTTGTGTTGTAATGAATCTAAAATATATGAAAGTCTAATGTTTATCAGTACATTACAGAAAATAATGAACTTTATCACAATATGCTAATTTTTTGAGAAGGACCTGTGTGTGTGTGTGTGTGTGTGTGTGTATGTATGTATGCAAAAAATATCTTTTTTCCTACTGTTAGAAAAACCGTATTGTCATTATATTATGGAATATATTTTATAACATAATTTATACTATTACATATTTTGTATATTTTATGTCATATGTAAATTATTTTATATTTAATGTTTTTGTATATTATTATTATACATAATTGATTTTATATATTTTTTGTTATATATGGTTTCTTTATATTTCAGTATTTTTTCCTACTGTTAGAAAAGCAGTATTGTCATATTATAGAATATATTCTATCATATAACACATAATTACATCTTTTGTATATTATTTCTTAATATTTATATTAATGTTTTAAATACATTTATATTTAAGGCTTTTTATTATTATTATTAATTTTAAATTGATTTAATATTTTTGTAGGGTTTTCCTACTGTTAGAAAGAGTAATGTCATATATATATATATGACATTACTCTTTCTATTTTTTTAATTATATCATATAATTACATATTTTGTATATTATTTTTTATATTACTATTAATATTTGAAATTATTTTGTTTAATGTTTTTGTATATTATTATTATTATTATTTATTTTATTTTATTTTATTTTAAATAGATTTATATTGTTTCTCCCACTAATTTCATGCAAATGTTCCTGTAGCTTCCATTTAGCTGGTTTTGTACATACCCAAGTAAAAAAAACAACAACAAAAAAAAAAAACACTAATATAATGAATTGCAGGTAATTGTGCTTTTGCCCTTCCCATCTATGATACAATTCATTATAGCACACAGTGTTGACAATTAGTAGGGTGTAATAGTGCCATAATGCTATGGTCGAAATATGTCCTTTTTTGATTGCAGGGACCATGAATCAGAACTAATTCTAGTTTAATTGTTCCTATATTTCAGAAGTGGCAAGTTCTGAAGGATAATTTATTTCCTGCCTAAAAGGAACCCTGGCCCATGCCGGCAGATGAGAGTGGTTAATTACAGTAGATAGCCTTATCTCCTTGTAATTATTTTGGTCTCTTTGGAATTTCCTGGCTCTGACCAGCCAATCGATACTATCAGACCATGAACGGGAGAGGAAAAGGCAGGGACACAATAAGTGTGCCGCAGATTTGGGCAGGAGGAAAGAAGAACTGTATCTGCGCAGACTTTGTGGAAAGTGTTCTTCTACATGCCTATTTAAAGGGTGACAACAGTTTGATAGCTTTCAGTTATATCTAGCCCACATTCATAGATGCCCTTTTTACTGCACTAAATTAAATGGCCCACTACTAGGTTAAAGATGACCACCTTTCATTTTAAATGACCAACTGGGCTTGATTTACATAATATGGATATTGCTTCGTCACTTTATATGACATGAAATTTACTCTAAAATGGCTTTATTAAATTTTGCAAGCTGCGTTAATGTCGAAGTGGTTTTTGGGTGTGCTGCCAACATATCATCACTGGGTTTCCTTTTAGGCACCCATTTTTAGGTCCTGTACGTCTGAAAATGTTCCAATAAATCTCGTGGGCTTTGCTCAAAGAAACTGTACGAGTGCTGCCAGAACCTCTTCAGAACTGGGTGAAATGGAAAAGAGTATAAAAAAAGCGAGAGTTATGAAGCTAAAAAGGATCCATATTCTCACCAGCCAGCTCGATTAGTTTCTGCATTGAGTTGCTGCAAAACATGCCAGCGTAACAAACCAAAAACAACACCTCTTGGTTGTGTTCAGACATCAATGGGTCTGGAGCAGGAAGTCAGTCGAAATTGGCCCCAAAAAAAACCTCTCTGATGGAATGCTGATGAAACAAGCGGCGTTTGGCTCCTTGTAATCATCCCAGCAAGCCCAGCAGCTTGGACACAAACATAGACGAAATGCTCCTCGGTAGCTGACTGGCTGCTTAAGCTGCCTGATTGCCATATCACTCTCATTACAGCAGTGCTTTAAATCGACAAAGGAAGAGAGAAGCTGTTGGCAGCGTATGGAGGCCGTATCTGAGCGGTAGCGGTGCAATCACTCCTATTACCTTTTATAGTCATGTAATTGACTTCTAGTTACTTTCACCTGAACGTTAACTGCGGTTTAGTGTGTCTCTAAGAGCTCACTTTGAAGTCTGAGGCAGTTTGTGTAGTGTGTTTCCAAGGCAGATTGGGCGGCTGACTGCTGCGGTGTGAATCTGTACAGACACACAGATACGGTTTCTGTTTAAAACTACTATACCCGCTAAAAAAATCTTACACCTTTAAATTTTTCTCAACCATTGGTTTGCTATAGATTTAAAGGGGTCAACGGATGCAAAATTCACTTTACAAGTTGTTTGAACATAAATGTGTGTTGGAAGTGTGTGTACACATTCATCCTATAATGATAAAAATCCACCCAGTGTTTTTTTTTAAATCCCTGTTTTAAAATCCCCTTTCTCAAATAAGGCTGTTTTGAGAGCCCTGTCAGAATGATGTAGTTCTGTACAAAGAAGTCTGTGAAAATTAATCTGCATTGTTAATCCTTTTGATCTTTTATTTAAAAAATTGACAAATCTTATATTTCATTGGATAATAAGAATTTAAAATGAGGGGAAATATCATTATGAAATAAATGTTTTTCTCAAATACACGGACACAATTATTGGCACCCCTAGAAATTCTTATAAATATAAAATATCTCTGAAGCATATTCCCATTCATATTCACAATTTTGTGCACTCCAGGGTGATTATGAACATGAAATTATCCAGCCATGGCTTCCTGTTTCACAGAAATATAAATAGGAGGGAAAACAAAGTTGGGCTCCCTTAATCATCCATCACAATGAGAAAAACCAAAGAATATGAAGCTGGAGTCAGTGCATCAAGAGTCACCACCCTCAGACATCTTCAGGAAAAGGGCTACCAAGCCACTTCTGAACCAGAGACAACATCAGAAGCGTCTTACCTGGGCTGTGGAGAAAAAGAACTGGACTGTTGCTCAGTGGTCCAAAGTCCTCTTTTCAGATGAAAGTAAATTTTGCATTTCATTTGGAAATCAAGGTCCCAGAGTCTGGAGGAAGAGTGGAGAGGCACAGAATCCATGTTGCTTGAAGTCCAGTGTGAAGTTTCCACAGTCAGTGATGATTTGGGCTGCCATGTCATCTGCTGGTGTTGGTCCACGGTGTTTACTGAAGTCCAGTCAACGCAGCCTTCTACCAGGAGTGCATTTTTAGAGCACTTCATGCTTCCTTCTGCTGACAAGCTTAATGGAGATGCTGATTTCATTTTCCAGCAGGACTTGGCACCTGCCCACACTGCCAAAAGTACCAAAAGCTGGTTCAATGACCATGGTGTTACTGTGCTTGATTGGCCATCAAACTTGCCTGACCTGAACCCCATAGAGAATCTATGGGGTATTGTCAAGAGGAAGATGAGAGACACCAGACCCAACAATGCAGATGACCTGAAGGCCGCTATCAAAGCAACCTGGGCTTCCATACCACCTCAGCAATGTCACAAACTGATCACCTCCATGCCACGCCGAATTGAGGCAGTAATTAAAGCAAAATGAGGCCCAACTAAGTATTGAGTACATATACAGTAAATTAACATACTTTCCAGAAGGCCAACAATTCACTAAACATTTTTTTTTTATTGGTCTTATGAAGTATTCTAATTTGTTGAGTAATGAATTGAGTTCGGACCTAACTGCCATGATTTTACTGATGTAATGATGGCGCTGAGGCAGAGTTAGAATCCATTTGCAGAAGTTTATTAAAAGGGGTTTCAACAAACAGAAACGTGAAGTCAGGTAAGAGGTCTATACCAGTATCACAGTTGAGTCCGTTGATACACACAGGGGCAATCCAGAAGGCGGCAATCAGTAGGCAGGCAAAGAGTTTGTACACAAACATCAGTCCAAACGAGCAAACAAGGCAGAGGGGCAAATCCAGGAAATCAGAGTCAAGGTCAACAGGCAGAGTTATACACAGCAAGGCAATGAGAAGGACAATGGTAAACGCTTGGTAAGGCAGGTAAACTGGCAATACTTCACAGTTTGACATGTGCTCAGTCTCTGGCTTATAAAGCAACACACAGGAAGTGGCAGTAGAGGAAGCAGAGGGAGTGGCAAGCAGTCAGTACTCTGGTGAGAGCTCCCTCTGCTGGTTTGGTGTTACAATTGAGTGTATTGTCTGAGAAACAACGCTGATTGTCTCTAGTCAGATTCTGGAGCTGTGATTCCAGTTCAACTATCTTTTTGTGTCGGTTTTTCTGAAGGAAAGAGGCATATAAAATTGAGTTATTCCTTATAAACCCTTTAACTGCATTCCAAAGTGTTTGAGGATCATCCACTGAACCTTGGTTAATTTCAATAAACTCAGCAAATGTATTTCTGAATTGACTGCAAAAATGTTCATCCTGTAACAATTTAGGGTTAAATCGCCATCTAGTGGCACGAGATGGCCGAGGGATCAAAGATAATCTGCACAAATTTCCATCATGATCCGACAAAGATAAGGAACAGATATCGGCATCACGAGCAGCTGAAGATAAAGTAGAAATGAAAATATAGTCAATTTGCGAATAGGATTTATGAGTAGCAGAAAAGAAAGTGAAAGAATTAGCAGAAGGGTTTAATAAACGCCAACTGACCACCAACGAGGATGAGGTTACAAGTTGCCGAAATTTGTCAGAACACAAAGCTTGAGAGTGTGATTCCTTTGGTCCAGATGTATCTAGGATATGCGACATTACAGAATTCATATCTGCACCCAATACAATTTCAATATCTGAAAACTTCAAGAGATAGGTTGACAAAACAGAGAAAAAAGTAGGGTCAGGAGTACAAGGGGCATAAACTGAGAGAAATACAATATTCCTATTCTCCACTATTGTTTTTATATGTGTTATTCTACCATTTGTATCACAACCTTTCTCTAAAATAATAATATTTAAAGCCCTCCGGACCAATATTAGGACACACTTGGTTTTAGTATCCGAAGATGAGTGAGATACCACTTCATAAAACGTATTACACCTGTGTATATCCTCCTCTTTCAAATGGGATTCTTGAACTAACACTATATCAATCTTTGTTCTTCGCAAAAAATCCAGAAAGCCGATGTAGACAACCCCTGATGTTTATGACTGCATGCCATCAGGTAAAGCATAACCAATGAATAAAACTTAAAAAAATTTAATAAAAAATTTGCAAAAAGAGGCCAAACGTACGGAGCTCTACTCAAGTGCGACTAGGTTCATGAGCACATCACGTGACTCATTCACACACACATTTATTAATACACATATTAATAAGAATTTTATTTTTTTAAATTAAATTTTGAAAAAAAAAAATTAAAGTCATTGGAGTCCAGTGTTGTTTTGGACCCATTAACTTTAATTGAATGTACAAAAATGATTTAAAGAACGGATATCTTACATTTACATTTATCTGACGCTTTTATCCAAAGCGACTTACAATTGCTATATATGTCAGAGGTTGCACGCCTCTGGAGCAACTAGGGGGTTAAGTGTCTTGCTCAGGGACACATTGGTGTCTCACAGTGGATTCGAACCCGGGTCTCTCACACCAAAGGCATGTGTCTTATCCACTGCGCCACCACTCCTATCTTGCATGTTCTACAGAAGAAAGCAAGCCATACAGATTTGGGATGCCATTTTTGGGTGCACAATTTTTTTATAGTGATGAAACCAGCTAAATGTAAGAAAGATTTGCTTATTCTGCAGGTGTTTTGGATGCTAAACCAGCTGTACACCAGCTCTACAAGGCTGAGAGTCCAGCAGGACCAAATTAGACCAGCTAAGACCATGCTGGTTTTACGCTCTTTTGTTTTTCCAAAGATGTGTGAATTTCAAGCACATTTCTCTGCCTGCACACCTGTAAGGGACATTAGATTCAATGCAATCTAAGTTCCATTGAACATTCAACAAACCTTGCTCAGAACATCAGGGCAAGCTTGTTGAGCAGATTTGTGGGGGTGTATGGTCACACAATAGAAGATAAAATGGCACGGGGATTCAAACAAGACAGCTTTATCAGATCGTTTGCTGCTTATTTCAGTTGCTGCTCAGCAAAAAGAAAAAATAAGCTTTATTCATCACTATAAATGACACTTAACAACTTAGTTAGAAGCGAATATTACATGCACAAAATGCCCAAATGCACCACATATATTTGTAGCAGCGAGGGAGGCAATATGTTCTTCTTGAGGAGTTGCTGGCAAGTCAATAGGGCGGTGCTCCCGCCCCACACTATTGTGTCAGTGTTAATCACTAGCTGCTGCTTAAAATGCAGTGAAGCTTCCAGGAGGGTCAGGAACGGGCAGTGGCTTGATCAACCTGCCTCCACACGGGCCTCCACTGTTGACCGGTTAATCACTGCTGCTAATTACCAGACGCGTTGATGCCAGCTGCATGCAAATGCACTTTGCTTAAAAGCACAAAGACTCTTGTTCTGCCAGGTTATATGTTAACTTTTGTCTTTGACTGCTTAACATTTTCGCAGGTTACTGTTTTGCCTTGGTTTATGGGGTCATGCATGTATGTATGTATGTATGCATGTGTGTATCTATGCATCTATGTTGGTTAGAACAGAAATTGAATATGATGCAGGTTTCTTCTTGCTCTCCTTAATGTTTTTTTTGCTCTAGCTCAAGTGGCAATGGGGTGTTAATGTAGCTGTGTAAGTGTAAACAAGCTTAGTTTTGGACTCATTTATGGAGGTTAACAGAGCTCTCCAGGAACATAGAGTATAGTGCAGTCACATTCACCATTGCTAGGTAAAATGTACAAATCCAGTTAAAATTTCGCAAAATCCAGTCATTCCAGTAAGAATCTACACAAAATTCCTCATGCAAATTTTGCCCATGTTCAAGTTGGTCACACGAATTTGCCACACCAACCGAAGGTGGCTTCTGTGTGAGCAGTCTTTTCTTAGATTATTTAGTTTTTCTTTGAAACACGATAGGTGAATTTTGTAAAATTTAGTAAAATTTTTCTTTTTCACACAATTTCAATGGAGGGGGACCAAAAGACTTAAATGGGGACCAAAAGGATCCAAAAGCATCATAAAAGTAGTATGTACAAGTCATTAATCACTAAAATTCTTCCCTTCTAGTTAGTTCTTAACTCAGAAACTGCTACGATCAGATCACTGAGTCAGTTTAGCAGTTCAGTCTGATTCATGAAAGAAACATTCAGACCAGTTTTCTGCTTTGGATCAACCAAATTCATTGAAAAGATGTCAAATCTTTCAAAGAAATTATTCCTTCACTAAATGAGAATTGCTGCTTCTCTGATGAACTCTATTCTTCCAACATTCTTAAAAATAAATGTTCTTTTTTCTGGTTCCATGAAGAACCTTTAACATCCATGGGAACTTTCCATTCCACAAAAGGTTATTTTTTTGTGGAAAAAGGTTCTTTAGATTTACACTAAGAAAAACGTGGTTATTTTAAGAACTGATCTCTCTGAAAGGTTCTTCTTGGGTAATCCAAAATGGTTCTTTTAAGGCATCACTGTGAAAACCTCCTATTTGGAACCTTTATTTTTAAGAGCTGAAATATTTCAAATGAATATATAGCCCATGTTTATGATTTTTTTTCTTAAAATTCTATGCTTATTTTTCATCCTTTTTGAAGCATGAAAGCTTCAATCTCTAATCATTGTAAGTTCTTCAAAAAAAAAAGTGACCAGGACATTATTCATAATTTCTTTTTTTGTGCTCCAGAGAATAAAGCCAGTCATATGAGTTTGGAATGACATGAGGGTGAGTAAATGATGACAGATTTTTCATTTTGGGAGAACTAATCCTTTAAAGAGCTGTCCTCTGCCCGCAGCCATAACATACGTTGAGCAGAACCAAGTGAATCATCAACTAAAACCTTTTATTTACTTGGCTGTGACCTTTCTTTTCTCTATGGTATCAGTTATGGTAATTGATTTGGGCCAAATCAAGCAGTTTTATTCTCCAGCGAATGATCCCAGTCAGCTGTCTCTGGTTTTTATATCCCTCAGTTTGGTCATGTGAAGGTCAAGTGCTTAAGGCGTGACACCTCTTTCCACTTCAACACTTTCTGACATGAATGCTGATCTTAGAGCATCTTTCTCTCTTCTCTCCCGCCTGTACCGCCTCCATTACTGAAACAAAACCTCTCAGTATTGGGCCGTGTTAGGGCATCCTTCTGTTCTACAGTGTTGCTGATGTTTATTGAATAGCTGGGGAAGAAGGAGAGAGGCGAAAGTAGGAGTGTGCCATATATTCCCTGGCCAGCTTCCATCAGCTGCTCACACTTTCATGAATGCAGATAGGTCTGACGAGATCCCATTAAAACTAACGGTCAGATCTTGGCCTTTTGACTTCATTTGCAAATTCTGAATTGCATTGCATTAGTTAAGGCACATAAGAGTTCTTGGTTTCTGATTGGCTGGTTATGCATTTAGTGCATGCGCTGGAACTAGTTGTGCCAAGACAACATTGTGTCAATCAGGTATCGCAATGTTCTTACATTTATTTCTGATCTTTATGATAGCAGGAACAATGTTGCCTTGATTTCCTTTTGAAATGAATTAATAATTTTATACAGCAAGGACACATTACATTTATAAAAGGTGGCAAGAAAAAATTCTACATTGTTACAAAATATTCTATATCAAATAAATGCTGTTCTTTTGAACTTTTTTTCAGAATTCTTTGATAAATAATATCTCAGTTTCTGCAAACATTTTAAGCAGAACTGCTGTTTTCAACATTGACAATAGGAAAAAATTATGTTTGTTGAGCACCAAATCAGCATATTACATTGATTTTGGATGAATCGTGACATTTTAAAACAGATTGAAATAGAATAGAGTAGATTTTAACACCAGTGGTGGCTAGATTTGAATTATTGGTGCACATTTTTAATTTTTACATATGCAAATATTTTAGTCACAGTCTAGAGCCCTAGATTAAAGTACCCTTTAATGCCATTTTCTCAGTTTTAGATTATACTTGCTGATATAATGACCTTGTTTAAAACCGCCTGTCTTTACATATCTCCAATGCATTGAGTTTTCTCAGTGCACAGTGTGACAGATGGGCCCGGTGTGTTGATTTCATTTCAATGAAATTCCGGGTGAGCCCAGAGCTGGGTGGGCCGTCAAACAAGGCCAGATGTGCAGGAGTGCTTTTACTAGGCTGCTGGGTACTTTGTTTGAGGTCTCTCTGTGCGATAGAACACCCTTATAGAGACCATCTGTGTGCCCGGAGCCAAGGCGTTTCTCTGTTTTCATTGCATCGGTTTGTTTGTTTCTTTTGTTTATTAATGTACCCACTCCTACTAATGCTGACCACCAGTGATTTGTCCCTAATTTTAGTTTCGATATGCCCGAGAGATGAACGCTTCTGTACAAGTGCCACTATGCCGGCGGTCTGTCGTCCCACCCAGGGGCCTGGTGGTGGCCATGCCTGACATCTGTTGGCATAATGTTGTGAGATGCCTCCAAGGCAAGAGTAACTGATGTCTCAAGCTCGTTTTCTTCTTAAAGGGGGGTTAGGCAGCATCTGAGGGTAATTATCAGATGGCATGGGGTCCGGGCAATTAGTTCTGGCTTTTTCTGTAATGAAGGAGCAGGAAAGATGGCTTGGAGGGAGCTTGACCAGTCTGTGTTGGTTTTAGTCCTTGGGCTGAAGCCTCTCATCTGCTGGCACTTCATGTCCAGCCAATGTGGAGTAATGATTTGAGATATGGAGTCACCATCTGCTTACACAGGACAAAGTATTTTACATGTGAAAAGGGAAGAAAATATATTTTAAATATAGGATCAGGGATGAAAATTGTAAGGACATTTGTAATTGACGTTCTGAATCCTCTTAATGTTTGTTGTTCCTTAGCCATTCAATTTACAATGGTTTTTGATGACTTTTGATAAGGTGATTATTTCCCACTTTTAACCATTTTAACATTTTTATGTCTTCTTATATATCAATAATATATAATATAATATCAAATTGGCCTTATAATAATAAACAACACAGGTGTGGAAAAAAAACAATTCATAAGAATCATTGAGTGGGGACACATTGGGTGCTGTTTCGGATTCCCTAATAAGAACTGATTCACCTGTGTTATTCGCTAAAGGAATCACTTGGACCTACCTGTAACTCTTTGCATTGCATGTTTTTTATTCACTGAAAAGAATTGGATCTTAAGAGTCATTTCTTTAGATTGGCTGCGTTTTATGGTTTTGATTCAATCATTTGATTTCATTCTGATTCATTCAAAGATCTAAATAGTATTAAAAATGACTAATATCACATAGAATTTAGGATTGGTAGTATGCACATTGGGACTCAGCCTATGGAATTAATTTGTTGCACTGTGTTTTTGATTCTCTTAAAAGGAATGGCTCAAAAGAGTCATATGTTTGGGAATCACTTGGACCCCACTGTTTGCACTGTACTGTATGTTTCTGATTTTCTCACCAGTTCATAAGAGTCATTTGTTTTGTTATCGGACTGCACTGGTCGTGCTGTATTTTTTTGTGTTGTAGATTCAGCAGCAATGTTTTCCTTGTGCAAGTTTTTAGCATAGTGTTCTGCACGTAAGCTTGATTTTATGTACCTTTAATATAATGTGTGTAGATGAAACAGACAAATTTGTTCATTAGAATGAGATGCTTGGGAATATATAGTATGTGTAATTCGATGCATATCAAGCTCTCCAAAAAGCTAGCTTTTTAAACACAAGCAACACAAGGTCCCGGCAGATTGTGTGCACCTTTGTCACATATTCATGTACATTGTATCATGCATCCTGTCTCTCTCCTTTTCCAAAAAGCTTTTCTTCTCGCTTTTCATCTGTCAAGTGGTAACATCCTGTGTCTCCTGGTACACAAGCTGTAACTTTCTGAGAGACAGCAGACACTAATCGCCCCCCTCTCAGCCCTTTACAACAGGAAGGAGAGAAGGAAAAACATGCCTTGCATGGTTCCCTTCTTTCACTTTCAAGCTTGAGCAAGCCACTTGAATGGCATGGATAACAGAGAACAAGAGAGAAGGACAGAGGACAGATGATACAATCCCTCTTTTTGACACAAGCACTTCAGCCCACACGCGCACAGATCTCGGCAGCCAGACACTGATAGGAAGGCGTAAAATGAGATGTCTCATACATGGAAATGACTTGTTTTTCCCTTCTCAAGTTTTCTCAGTGTGTTTGCTCATTTATATAAGTGTCAGGAAAGTGTAGGAGACGGCCCCCCTCCGTCAGGCCTTGTCACGCATGTCCACAGATCGCAGTGGTGCGTGAGAGGCGCGCAGTTTCATCCGAAATTGCAAAAAAAAGTTGATTTGTTGGAGCTTTTTAGTGCATGAAATGTTTGTGAAGGAGGAACATGTAAACATTCTAGTGTTGTCATACTCATTCATCAATGAAGAATAAATTACCAACATCCTACAGATGTTTTTTTTTTTTTTTTTCTGGGCATGCTGGCTATTTTTTAATTTTATAGATTGCACTTTCTTCGGTTAGTCCGGACAGCAAGCCGACATGTGTGGGTATACAATTCAGTCCATATATCCACTGCTTTCTTTGAACTTTCTGTATCATAAATTTTGTATTGATTCAAAATTCTACATTTTTATTTATAATACTATCACTTTGTTGTGATGTATACATGAGGTCATAAAATTATACTCACGTGACACTTCATATATATTAAGTATTATTTATACATTTTAATATTAATCTAATTTATTTATTTAAAAAATATTTCTATGTATTGTCATGAACGTATAGTGATCTCATACATGCATATACAGTCAAACCAACATTTATTCAGACACCTTCAACATTTCTCACATTATCACAGTTTATTCACTGTAGTTTAGAAAATGGTAATAAAATATGACAAGAACTCAGAGTTAAACTGTATCAGAACAAATTCATCTTGATAATGTCAGATAACTTTGATAGAACGGTATGTAATGAATTAGGTTGAATAGCTGTCAGATGTTAAATTTAAGTACACAATTAGATAATACCAATTTAGGTCAACCAATTACCAAGCAATGCTTAATTTTGTTCAGTCTGTGGTGTAAAAAGGTCACATTAGCAATTAAAGTAAAAAAAACTTAAGCAAAACATGGTCGAGTCAAAGTGTCTGAATAATTTTTGGTCCCAAATGTTTTGAAATTTTACTGGTAGTCCACTGTATGAAGAATTTTTGGGTATAATATGTCACAGTTTACTTGATTTTGCTATCCTCACTTACGTACATAAATGAACTATAGTGTCCTGCACCCACTAGTAAAAAAAAAAATAAAAAATTATATATCTGGTGTAATTTTTGTATATATACGTATGTTTATATAATGACAAAATTTATTAATTTACTTTTATACAATTAATTCAAGTAATTTATATCTTTTTGCTTTAGTAAGTAGCCATATAATGAGCGAGACAGTCAGCTTATCATTATTGCAGTTGACCTCCAAATTCACATTGGGGTCTTGATCACCCTGTCTGGGTTAATTTTGTGATAATAACTGACTGATTGTACATTATCCCTTACATATACTTTCTCTTAAACAACCCAACTGCGTTTAAAGCCTGCACAATCAATAAACTCATTCTAAGCTAAGTATCCAGCTCTGCACATTTCTCTAAATTTCATTACAAAATTTCATTATCCTACTCCATAGTCTTACAACATGATATCCAGCGGAATCACATTGTAAAGATTATGATCAGCTAAATTGTCGTGGAGATTGGCTCTCTTTGCTCGCGGCCTGTTTGAGTCAGGCATTCCCCCTGGTCGCCCCAGCTTCACCTGCCATTGTTAAGCTCTGCACGTATAAGCAATATTATAAGCTGCAGTCAATGAAATAAAAGATTCTGTGTAAAAGAACACGACAGATATTCCCCCCGTATGACCATCTGCAGCCTGGTGCAAATCAGCAGGAGTCCAGAAAATGAGGTCAGTTGGGTTTTGATGCAGGAAAACAGTGGGAAGACGTAATAACTCCTGCTGTGCTGTACCATTCACATGAACTTTGTGAACTCTGTGTTGGTGCAAAGTGTAATGTTTCATGCCTCTCAATAGTTCATCTAATAATGAATATTCTGTCATTTCCTCATCCTCATGCCATTCCAAAACTGTATGATGTTCCTCTGTGCAACAAGAGAAGATTTTGAAGAATTGCTCTTATTGCTCTTTTCCATGCAGTTACAATGAATGCAGTTAAGGTTTAAAGCTTCAAAAAGGATGGAAAGGTACCATAAAAGTGGCCAGTAAAAATCATGTGCTATATTTCAAGTCCTCTTAAGTCATATGATAGTTTTGAATGATAAACACTGAAATTTAAAGGGGTTAATCCTAGTTTTGTTCCAGTTTTTGTTACAATTACTGTAGTCTGCTCAAATTTGTACCCAAGTCTATGGAATAAAGTAAGTCATACAGGTTTGGAATGATGTTAGGGTGAATAAATGATGACAGAATTAAATGAACTTTCCCTTTAAGGTGCTTAAATAGCTCTCGCTGTATTTAAATGAAGTCATTTTAATTTTTCATGTTAACGAGCCTCCTTTATATGTAAATTAGTCTTGTTATAAATTGCGCCTCGTTCAGAAAACTCAACACAGTTAGCATGCCTTTTCACAGGCAGTAATAGTGCAAGGATGTTTCTGTACATTTTCTATTGATCATGACAGCAGAAATTAATCAAATGATGTGCAAATGACGGAGAAGAGCATAAATGTGTGCATATCCAGAAACACAATGTAGTCGAGCACATTTTTGGCATTTTAGAGAGCCGATATTGTCTCAGTAAAGTACAGCAGATTGTGCAAGTCTGATGCATCATCTGCATAGCACTTAGAAGCGACCCACAAAATCCGTGTTGATAAACAGTGCTATCAGCGGACATTGTTCGGTTTTTTTTTTTTTTTTTTTTGGATAACCCCCCGGTTTTGCCAGGCCAGTGTCTTCTATTCTTTTTCTCTGACAATCAGGAACCCTGTGAGACTCCAAACTGCTGACACACAGGATGGCATATTGGTCCACAGCATACATACTGAGTTTGGCCCTGTTAAATAGCACCCATGCAGAGAATGAGCTCCCTGCACAGGCCCCTGAGCACCATCTTTCAGCTGAATATATTAAACTAGATATTATTACAATCCCTACATCCTCGCCTCATAGAGGAAAATGATAAAGGAGTTAATAAGGAAAGTCAATTTGTATAGGAAAACGACGTAATGTTTTTCGTTTCTTGACTTTAAAAAAAAAAAATACATATTTCTATACACAACACAGGAGATTATGAGAAATTATGCATGTCATTCTCTCCCACCCCAAGCGCCATAATTAAAATACTTTCTGTATGCTATATTTTTTTCCCTGAGTATTAAAAATCAGCATCATGAAAACAGAACTTGGAAGTAAACAAACCATTCAGCTATGTGCAACCTACCACCACTGGCAGTTTCTGCTGTTTATTTTGAGAAATTAATTGATTAGCGCATCATTAAAGATTTTAAAAGACAACGTTAATCCGTAAGAAATGGCAAGTAGGCCATGTGCATTTCTAAATCGTACAATTAAAAGATGCATCTTAAAAGATGTCTCATTGACATTTACAATAATAATTCTTGTCGTGTGATTTGAATTACATGAGTGGGTTGTAAAATTGTGACTTCAGCCATCTGTGTGAACAGTAGGCTACAGGTAGCAGTTATTCTCCGCCCGATGTTGGCCACCCGTCCCACGCCTTTTTTCAAAGCTGTGAAATATTTGTTCAACAAAGTGTGAAATGCGACAACATCTGCTGTGCGATTGCATGTTTAGACCCAGCGAGGCCCAACAGTGGCTGTCAGGACAGACTTTCCTCCATACAGGTGTGCAGAGGAGAAGAGTTAATTAGCCAGCAGCTGCAGGCCCCGCATCTGGGTACCACTGGCATCCAACACAGCCGTTTTTCCTTCTCTGATGCGAGCATGATGTTCTCACTGGTTTTTAAGGTATTACGCACTTGTGCAATGCCACCACAATCTCAAGAGTGCAAGTACTGGTGGAAACATGCACAACAGTGTTCTTGTTTACACCTGGTATTAACATGCCTCTCAGATTGCTACAGTAAATACTGGAGTAAATGGGTTCTGCTGTGTCTTGTGATCGGATGGCATCACTTTACAATTTGTTAACATTATTTGTGCATTAGGTATCATGAACTAGCATTGAGCAACTTTATTTACTGTAATCAAGGTTAATGACTGAAATCCTGCAGCGCCCCCTGCAAGGTCCCCCTGCTCAAGAAAGCACATGTACAGGCCCGTCTGAAGTTTGCCAGTGATTCAGAGGAGAACTGGGTGAAAGTGTTGTCGTCAGATGAGACCAAAATCGAGCTCTTTGGCATCAACTCAACTCACCGTGTTTGGAGGAGGAGGAATGCTGCCTATGACCCCCAAGAACATCATCCCCACCGTCAAACATGGAGGTGGAAACATTATGCTTTGGGGGTGTTTTTCTGCTAAGAGGACAGGACAACTGTACCGCATCAAAGGGACGATGGACGGGGCCATGTACCATCAGGGCCAGGGCATTGAAGCAGCCAGGGCATTGAAAATGGGTCGTGGATGGGTATTCCAGCATGACAATGACCCAAAACACACAGCCAAGGCAACAAAGGAGTGACTCAAGAAGCACATTAAGGTCCTGGAGTGGCCTAGCCAGTCTCCAGACCTTAATCCCATAGAAAATCTGTGGAGGAAGCTGAAGGTTCGAGTTGCCAAACGTCAGCCTTGAAACCTTAATGACTTGCAGAGGATCTGTAAAGAGGAGTGGGACAAAATCCCTCCTGAGATGTGTGCAAACCTGCTGGCCAACTACAAGAAACGTCTGACCTCTGTGATTGCCAACAAGGGTTTTGCTACCAAGTACAAAGCATGTTTTGCGAAGGGGTCATTTACTTATTTGGCTCATTAAAATGCAAATCAATTTATCAACTTTTTTTAAATGCATTTTTCTGAATTATTTTGTTGTTATTCTGTCTCTCATTGTTCAAATAAACCTATAATTAAAATTATAGACTGATAATTTCTTTGTCACTGGGCAAACGTACAAAATCAGCAGGGGATGAAATAATTTTAATATTTTTTTCCCCACTGTATTTGTACAGCTTTTAATAATCAAGGGTAATGCTATTTTATAAATATACTATTGTTCAGTTAATTCATGATTGTTCATAATAAATCAAATCAAACTATTTTTAAAGCTTTGATTAATCAAGCTTAATGTTTATTGGTATTATAGTATTATTCATAGTTACTTCATGAAAAGTAATTTAAATGAAATAAGAAATATAAAAAAAAAGCATTATGATGCGTTCCAGACAACCGTGAATGATCACCTGTTCTTGCAACATAACAAAATCACTTCAGCATAACATCTCTATCTTCACCATCTATTGACTGACAGAAAACAATGTATGTGCTTCGAAAAATGGATGTTGTTTGATGAGATTTTACACAGATGGTCACTGGAGAAGCGTTTGAGATGCCTATGTAATCTATCTCACCTGACTGCTTGTGATTGGATCACTCGAGATGTTAATACCAGACGTAAACAGGGCCATAGAGATCTGTGAGAGGCTTATGTTTCTTGTTCTTTGTGTTGTTTTCCGTCTGAGTGCTCTGTGATCAGTAGAAGCATGAGAGTGTGTTGACTGATCATCCAGAGTTCCCTCGTGTTCCCTCTCGTTCATTCAGCGCAGAAGACAAAAGAGGCAAGAAACCAATGCTATGGACGAGTCTGGCTCAGAACCCAACTTCCATCCCATGATAAATGACCCTCCCCTTTCTGCTCATCTCACTCTGTCTCTGTCAAGAGTCAAGTGAGCTGAAGACAATAATAAACAGTGCAAAACCAAACAGATCCACTGTCCGCTCTCTGCACACACCAACCTGGAGCATAGAATGATACACGTACACGCACATACACACAGCGAGCGTCCTTTGAATGCATCGTCTTTGAAGATGCGGTCTTTGATTTCCAGGGTCAAGGTCAATTTCCAGTAAAAGTGCTTAATCTTTCATTGAAATAGTCTCATTCATGAGCCATTGTTAATAGCGTTGCGCAGAACCATTGAAACGACTAGATTGATTTCAGTGCCATGTACCTGCAGAATCAAAAACTTAGTAGATTTATTATTACAATTATTAATTATTATCATCATCCATTTTTTCAGTTTTCAGGTAAATTCAACATTCCTAAATATGTATATTTATAAAGAAGTTTCTTATGCTCATCAAGGCTAGATTTATTTGCTCAAAAATACAGAAAAACTGTAATATTGTGAAATATTATTGCAATTTAAAATAATGTTTTTCTATCTTTATATACTTTAAAATATTTATTCCTGTGATGCAAAGCTGAATTTTAATCTGCCTCTACTCCAGTCTTCAGTGTCACATAATCCATCAGATATCATTCTAATATGCTGATTTATTATCAATGTTGGATACAGTTGTGCTAGATAATATTTTTTTGGGAACCTGTGATGCTTTTTCAGGATTCTTTGATTAATAAAAAGTTAAAAAGAATAGCATTTATTCAAAATAGAAATCTTTTGTAAATACTGTTGAAAAATGTATTATTTGTATGTATGTTTGTTTGTGTATTTATTTGAGTACATAAAATATTAGAATTTATATACTATATTGTAGAACCAGTGCTGTGCTTTTTGTTTAAATTAAACTTGTTTAAATGTTTCTCATTTTTTGGCACATTTTGCATTTATCTGTGAAATATAGGGTCAATTTAGGATGCGCACACACACCATTTGTCTTGTTTTCATGCAGTGGTTTGGGCAGTGCAGAGACCTGTGACTTTATTTAGTAACTCTGTCTCACTCACCCCTCCCCAGAGTGCGTCCCTTCACACTGTCACATCCTTCTCTGCCTGGCACTCAGGAAGTGCCATGGCCAATCAACCCGGAGACCCTGCTGATGGCCGCACTCTGGAGCCGGATAGGTTGGGTGTGTGTTGCCACTGCCCCACACCACTGCATGCTTACACTACACTCTTCTGTGTAGCCACCGCTGGGGCCAACACTTAGCCCATCGATAGGAAATCCAGCTGAGAACATTACATGAATAGATCTGCACATCTCTGCTGATTTTAGCCTCAAAGAAGCATTCGTAAGCACAGATCATGCCTTTGTGAGGACGAAAATAGACATCTTAGAAGCCTCTTGCATTTGTTTGATGACTAGATCTTCCTGTTGTCCTATTTGAAAAAAGGTGTGAACACTGTATTAGTATCATTTTGGTTATCAGCTGATATTAAGATATTTGTATTTTGCTACTGAAAATTACTTTTGCTGTTATCTAACAGTCATTGACATCATTTTTATGTCTGTATAGTTTAATTGTTATTTCAGTGTTAATTATTTTAGTGCATCAAGTTAAACTAAATGATATATATATATATAGTTTTAGGTAAATAACCCTATATAATAATTATTATAATAATTGCAAGTATAATAACCCTGCAAAGCTCAAAATGAATATCAATTTTTCATACTTTCTTATAATGTTGTGATTCCTAATTTTTGACTTTTGGGATTTAAAATTATTTTTTTTGTGTTAAACATATTTATTTAAACTGCGTAACTGCATAGCATTTGAAATAATTTCTCTTATATTGACCACACTTTCCTTCCTTTTACAATTTTTAACTTCATACAATACTAGGCATAGATTCCAAGCTATTTTTTCTTGGTCTAGGATTAAGCAAATAAGACCCTTTAGAGTCAATGAAAAGAAAAAATTTCAGACAGTAGCACTGTAGAGTTTCTGCCTCTTAAATTCGCACATGGTATCCTTCTAATATAGGACCTCAGTACTTCGTGTAACTTTCCGAAAATGGGTCGATCTGATTGTATAAGGTACTTTTGGTCTCCCACACTGCCTTTGAATTGTGTTTTTGCCAAATCAGGTGCATTGTGTCAGGTTCACTGTGCGTCGTGTCGAATTCAGGGCTAAAGATGTTAGAAATGAGAGCACTCGCGTTCCTGAGAGTCCACTTTATCTCCGTAATTGGCTCAGTAACGGGGAAAAAAAACTGTTTGCATTCTTGATAGAACAGACTGTATTCGCACACACATGCAGCTTTAAGCCTGGGAAGAAAGAAACCTGTAGGCGGTATTCTTTAACCTACCTCGTTACGGCTGTGAGAGGAGACACCTCTTCGTTTTGACCTAATTGAGGCATGTGTTTCTATGCCCCCCTGAGAAACTGACCACCTTGTTTAGGATGTGTTTACTTTACCTGTGGTACTAAATGCTCTTTGTATTTTGTTTGCGCAACACTTTTTAAGCAAGCTCGTAATGCAGGCCACAACATCGTCGGTTAACGTAGTAGTACAAACATGCAATCTGTCGGGGAGAAAGCGCAATCCTGTAGCCCTCATCTGGAGCTTTCCCCTCGAGGTCTGTGCGCACAGGGCCCGAATGCACCAGAGAGTGGGCGGCAGCCTTACGAAAACGTCATTATTGCTCCCCTCACCTTCAGCCCGCAGCAGAACTGCTGACATTCTGATGTGTGGTTACACATGATTGTTGATATCATCATGGGCTCATTACCACAACATGCTTCATTTGAAATGAGCCAGACGTCGGCAATGAGAACGCAGTCATGAGAGAGGCACAAACCGAGGGAAGACGCTGCGCACGGTTAGGTGTTTTTTATGACAAAGATTGGAATAAAAGGGCCGATGTTGATGATGAGTAATGCGGTGACTTTCCGAATGTGCAGATGTGACTGCTTGGTAATTATGTTTGACTGAGTTTTTTGCGGATTATAGCTGCCAGCTATGCAAGGACAAAGAGCACTGACTCAGTGGGATTAGAACTACATCATGTAAGGACGTCCACCCAAGTGTAACAAAAACCTCATTAACATCTCACGGAAACACTGTTTTAATTAGCTGCATTTTATTCTCTTTAAATCCTTTATACATGCACAAGAGGGTTTCTGGGGACCCTCAGCTTCTACATGCGTTTTTTTTTTTCCACAGTGTAGTCACTGTTGGTGCAGTTTAGCGTGTCCTCTGAGATTTGAGTTTAAACCAAACCAGGAAAACATGAGAGGAGTTGTTTACCAACTGGAGTTAAGCTATATATAAGAAGCACCTTGAGCCCTTTGACATATTCTTAATTGAATCTTCTTGACTTGTTTAATGAGAAAGAAAGACAGAGTCTATCAGGCTGGGATCCCTATGTAATGCATGGCTAATGTTCTAAAACAATCTAGAGCCTGAAAACCAATGTTTATATGATGAGTAACCCAGCTGTTTGCCACAATGACTGCCATCTAGTGTTGGGAACAGAAAATCGGTTCCATATTCAAATGCGGAAACGAGTGATTTTCATGACATTGTAGTCAGACTCCTTGAACGAATGGCTCTTGTGTGATAGTTCGTTGTGGTAAAACAGAAAGATATAATGATTACCAAACAAGCACAAAGGGGTTTTTTGCAGTGATGCCATAGAAGAACTATATATGAAGTGAAAGTGATGTTACATACGGTCAAGTATGGTGACCCATACTTGGAATTTGTGCTCTGCATTTAACCCATCCAAAGTGAACACACACACACCGTGAACACACACCCGAAGCAGTGGGCAGGCATTTATGCTGCGGCGCCCGGGGAGCAGTTGGGGGTTCGGTGCCTTGCTCAAGGGCACCTCAGTCGTGGTATTGAGGGTGGAGAGAGTGCTATACATTCACTCCCCCCACCTACAATCCCTGCCGGCCCGAGACTCGAACCCACAACCTTTGGATTACAAGTCCAACTCTCTAACCATTAGGCCATGACTTCCCTGGACCCGGTCAATTTTCTGAAATTGAGATTTATACATGAAAGTTGAATAATAAGCTTCCCATTGATGTATGGTTTGTTAGGATAGGAAAATATTTGGCTGAGATACAACTATTTGAAAATCTGCAATCTGAAGGTGCAAAAAAATCAAAATATTGAGAAAATCGATTGTCCAAATGAAGTTCTTAGCAATGCATATTACTATGTCAAAAAAAAGTTTTGATATGTTTACGGTATTAAATTTACAAAATATCTTCATGGAACATGATCTTTACTTAATATCCCAACGATTTTTGGCATAAAAGAAAAATCGATCATTTTGATCCATACAATGTATTGTTGGCTATTGTTACAAATATACCCGTGCTACTGAAGACTGATTTTGTGGTCCAGGGTCATATATATGGTTCTCTAAAGAACCTGTTTTTACACTATTAAGAACCTTTTGTGGAATGGAAAGTTTCCATGGATGTTAAAGGTTTTTCATGAAATCATTGATTTATAGTGAATCAAAAATGGATACAGTAGCATGACCAGTGTAGTTCATTTGATGAACATGATCTGGATATTTTTGTGAATCAAATAAATACAGCATGAAAAATCTAGTCCAAATGATTTTCGAATAAATTAACCAAATTTGAATTTTTAGTTTTTGTATTTTTTAAAACTGTATTTATAATATTTAATTTATACATTTATGCATTTATTACTTTTTATATATTTTTATGTATTGTACATTTATTTATTCTTGGATCTAAGAAACATAGTTTCACAATAAATGGGACATCATATTGAAGGCATACATTGTCACAGCAGCTAAAAGCACCAGTTAACAATGTTGTTGTGCACAAAAATAATCAAAAACTTACACAGAAGAGTCAATCCAGTCTAGTTTAAACTCAAAAATGTCATTTTAGGTGTTCAACAAATTAGAAAACTTCAAAATGTTGCAGTAACAAAAAAAAAAAAAAAAACACCAAGTGAAATTCAGCCCACCTTTCTTTTTACAGTTACCGACTGTTGTTTTTATCATGTTTTAAAATAATTAGTTTTGTCATTAATATTTTAAAAGAATGATTGAATGAATGAAATCATATTACTGCATTTTTTTAAACAAATAATAACAAATAATATATATTTTTTTAACAAATAATATAAACAATTTAATACATGTATCAGATCATCAGCCTCTTCTATCCCTCTCTAATTCCTTTTGTCTGTACAGATCAGCAGGCTCCATTGATTTGAGACCTTCATTAACTCAATCTCAGCATATCGCTGTTCAGTGCAGATTGGTTTGTAGATGTAGGTTATTTGAGGACAGCGGGACTTCGAGCGCTCCTGGTTTAGGAATCAAAGCACTTTTTAGAAGCTGCGGAATGAATTTTTCACAGTGGTCTCACTTCACTGGATTCCAGCAGCACACTAGTAGGTGATGCCAGGGATGGTGGTGTGGGGTTTGCGATTGAAGGAAGTGGAGAGTGGGTCAAAGTTTGCTGTGACTGTAGGAGTCACTGGAGAACATGTCAATCTGAGGCAGAGGGCACTGGTACAGAACTGATTGCCCGTCTGAAACAGAATGAAACAAAACACGAATATCGAATGCAGTCTGGTTATTTTTTGGTTCTAGGTGGTGAAAAAAAAAAAAAAAAAAATGGGGACCTGCAGCAATGGATGCTTCCAGTGTAGACAGCGTCATTGATTACAATGGGAGCGGTTTTGTTTTGACGTGATGTGACGCGCCGCTCGTGTCCCGTCTATACGCTGTGTCAGGGTGCTGCAGACACAAAGGCTGCTTTGGGAAAAAAAAATAAAAATAAAAAACTGCGCCCCTTCACTAAAAACTAGCTTGCAGCCATCCGCATGGGCGCTGATGTCAGGGAGCTGTCACAGAAAATGCAGCAGAGCACAAATAACATACATGTGTATAATCCTCATATCCTTTTCTGGATGAGCTACTTCTGCCGTGATAGGAGACATTCAAATGGAAAAATATCAGAGCAAATCAAATCAGTGTTGCTTAGAAAACAGAAGGTTGTTTGGGTTTGTTATAACCTGCGACTATTGACTGGTTAACATAATGACAGTTTTCTTAACCAGTTTATCGAATCGTGCTTCGTGAATGGTTGTCTGTTTGCCTGCAAGTTCACATGCAGTTTCTCTTCCTCGTACCTCAGCCGAGAGAGGCTCTATTTTCAGCGGTCTATCATTAGAGTTGTGCTAAGCTGCCATATTGTTCTTTATTATGCTAATGTGTGGGTATTGTATCACAAAGTAATTGTACATTGCGTTCTTGTGTGGCAACATCTTTTGTGGGAATGTGTGTGAATATGTGCAGGCATGTTCAGCCTTCAGGTTTGTCTTTAACCAACACCTTTTCTTACAATAGCTTTGTAACAAGTCTTTGCGGTTTCTTTTTCTTTGAAGTTAAGATTCTTGAGAGTAATGTCCATCAAAACCAGATGGTACAAGATTGATTAGATATGTTAGGGTATGTGTACTAATTATTATATAGTTTGGTGTTAAACGAGTGGCGCACCAATGCTTGGAAACACTAAGTGACCAGATTACATGGCAGGTCATGATGGGTCAGGCTTTGGCTGGTTAGCGTGGTGTAGTTAGTCTTCTGGTAGATGCTGCATCATTCTGCAGAAGAAAATGTTGCTTTCCATTAGCCATGTATTCTGATTTATATTCAGATCTTTTATTATCATTTCATTGCATTGCATTGCAAGTACTATGTTGCAAATATTTCATTATATGTTAAAAGATGTTTTACCACCGATACATTTTTGGAGAGCTTTTAAAAGTTTATTGTTGTTTATTGATATTTTAGTGATGTTTAGGTGAAAAGCGTTTGGGTAATAGTGAATATTGACCTATTGTGCGTACCGTTGTTGCTTCGGCACGGTCGTCTGTGAGTGACGTCACCTCCCAATACAAACACGCCCCATAGTATAGTCCCGCCCCCTCACATTGATTGACAGCTTTCAGTGAAGACATAGGAAATTCAAATGCAAAAGGAATTGCGATTCCATTTGAGTTTTGGCAGGTTACATGCACGACACAGAGAAAGTGAAAAGGCAAATGTGGTAATTAATATTGCTATTTAAATATGACAGGCTCATAGCTCGTAAGACATGGGAAATACAGTTGCAAATGGACTTTGCTTTTTCATTTGAAATGTGGCAGTCACTGTGCGTTATAAAAAAGTGCATAATAAAAAAGATAAACGCAAGATTTGCAATTGCATTTGGGTTACAATTTATGCGCCCACATGTGGAAAATGCAATTGAAAATACAATTTGCAATTCCTTTTGAAAAAAGTCCTTAATATCTTAATATTCTTCCATAGTATTATGTGTAAGCCAGGTTAAAGACATCTAGATGTAAACTGACAGAGTGTGTCTGCTTCCCGAACAGTGTTAGGTAGATTGTTCCAGAGTTTGGGCGCTAAATAGGAAAACGATCTTCCGCCCGCAGTTGATTTTGATATTCTAGTTATTATCAAATGGCCAGAGAGGTGCCAAACCATTCAGGGAGTAAAACAGCAAAATGAAATTAGGCTAAAAGCGAATTCTTTACCACCAATTGCTAGTGAACACAGACTTTCCAAACTGGAAAAACAAATTTAAATTAAAAACTCTAAGAAACAAACAAAACAATTTTAAACAATTTCAAACAATTTCACTGAGAAATTGCTAGTAAATTTCACAAATAATTACAGAGAAACATGTTGAATTAGACATGACGTTTTGAAGTAGAAAGACTGAAATAGCATTTACTTATTCATATTTGTAGTATTTTCTTTACTTGTTTTATTTACAACTTAGAAAATTCATTTTTTCCATTAAAGGCCTTCTGGTGAATAAAAGTGATTTTAATTCAATCCTTAGAAATACTGCTGAATAATGTCCAGTCAAAAACTGAAATCACAAGGTCACTGGCCTTTTTTCTTGCGCATACAGAACTACGTCATTGAGGACTTTCTGTAAAAAATGACAGTTGTGAAGTGGGCCCCTTGAGGACGTTGTGTGAATCGTGTCACCTCAGATTTTCTGTTGTGCAAAACAATGTGAAAGTCAACTATATAAAAGCACAAGCAAATGAACATTTCAGCAATCAACGTTTCAGATTGCTTACTTTGCCATAAACCAGAGAACACCGAGCTGGAAATACTCAGGTGAAAGCCTTTTTCTGCAGATTTCTCTTTTACTCTATTCTGTACAGTAAGTTTGAGCTCTGCTGAGGTACCCATCTTTGTGTACACCCTGAAGCTGAGGCGCTTGACAGTTCATTAAAGAATCCTGAGATCATCTGTCCTTATTTTTGGAAGGCATGTTGGAGGAGAGGGATTGTTTGAGCTGCCAGAAAAGCGACGAGGGGCAGACACAGGGAGCTAAAGTGGAGCTTTTCTCAGTGCTGGCATTGTATTTCCAGGGGCTTCAAAGCTGTCTGCCCCAAAGCTGCTGGCTCTTGAAACACTTTGGAGAACAGATACCTTGATCAAGCGATTGAGAAGACAGATTTGCGCGAAACGGAAGCTGTTTACAGCTGAGGGTGCTGCTTTTGTCTTTTTGCAGGAAACAAAATGCAGTTAATATGGAATTAAATTAAGCATTGTGCAATCACTGGTCAGATTCGCAAGCTGGTGCTATGGCATCAGCTTGGTTAATTGGAAACCCAGTCACACGAGTTTGGATTTAAAAACCACAAAATATATTTCAGATAGTAGGATGTTGTTAAAAATGGAGGATGTGCGGGATGCTTAACAAGAGAAATTGTATTCTTCTTGAGCGCTGGAAGAGAAAGAACTGGAGTACAGACTGTACAACCGTAGCAATAACCGTCTCAGGAGAATGACTGTTAAAGGTGTGTTAAGGTGAGAGAGAACAGTCTCGGTTAGATGCAGTTCAAATGCACAGCAGACCTGGGGTACAAAGAAAGGTGAGAGACTCCGAAAAAGACACAGAACAAATGTTCAGTGCTGAATTCATGCTGGTACAAGGGCAATGAAATGAATAGTTCTGTTTGGGCAAGGTAGAGGGCTGACCCGAGCCTGCCTGCTGCCTCAGGCCACCACACTGTTTGAAACCCTCATATTTTTCTCCGTCAGCATCATCGATGACCTCCAGCATGGTGTCCATCCAGGAGTGCTCTCTCTCTCTCTCTCTCTCTCTATCTCTCTAGAGAGAGAGAGAGAGGGTGGACTGTGTTTGGTGCAGTGACATGCAGACATGAGCAAGTCTCTGAAGCAGGTTCCAAGTCAATTCTCCAAGTCAATATGCATTTAAATATGCTGTGGGTTAGGTTTAAAAACCTGCTTGTTCAATATATTTTCAAAAGTGTATATCTAAGGAGTAGCCTTATTGATTTATTAAATAAAATATTGTTTAAATTTTTTTTAGATTTTACTTGCATCAAAACATTTTGTCAATATAATGCACTTTTTTAAAATGAAAATTGTATTCATTATTCATTCAAGTTGGCAAGGAATCTAAAGAGAGTGAAAACAAGTTCTACCAAAAAAAAACATTTTCTTTCTGTTAATGGGCATGTTATAGGAAACGGCTCTTTGTGTTTACCATAGAAATTTAATTATTAACTTTGTTTTCCTAAGCCATTCCCCCACATACAGTATCATGTGTTGATGATATATATGTCATTAAATTACCATACACCTTCATTCAAAGGTTTTGGGTCAGTAATTTTCCTTTTTTTTGTGTTTTTGTGATTCATAATCGGATTTTTTAAGCAAGGGCACATTAAATTGATCAAAAGTGACAGTAAAGGGATCCATAATGTTGCAAAAATGTCTGTTTCGAATAAATACTTTTTATTTTAAACATTCTATTTATCAGAGAATCCTGAAAAAAAAGTATCATAGTTTCCTCAGACAAATGAAGCAGAACAACTCTTTTCAACTCGAATGTCAAATCAGCATATCTGAATGATTTCTGAAGGAACTTGTGATACTGAAAACTATATTTTTGTCTGAGTATCACAGGAATAAGTGACATTTTGAAATGTATTAAAATAGAAAGTTATTTTAAATTCTAAAAATATTTCTACTTGTGTACTATTATCAGTAAATGCAGTTACAAAGCAATACATAATTGGTCTTTAGTCCACTTTCTTTTTTGTGATTGAACCCAATGGCTGGATTTGTGATGATCTTGGGTTGTTCATTGTTGGGTTCCAAAGCTCTATCTCTGACAGCATTTACAGGAAGAGGAAGCATCACAAAATGCCTCCTGTTTAACATGAGTTCATGTTTTGATTATGGCTTTAACACAACATCAGTATTTGGCATGTGTCATGGTGCTTTTTGATAGCGTGCATATCTAGTAATTCTCTGCATCTCACAGTTCTTTTTCATCTCTGCATTATTTTCCTCAGAATCCTGTTCAGACAAGAAGAAATGCTGCCAGTTGAAGCCTAGTCTCTGATAGCAGTGGAGAACAACCAGTCTACTTCCCGGAAGAATACAAGACTTCTCTGATCTGGTAAGCACAAGCAAGAAAACGCAAGTTAATTTCCATAGTATAGTCTTGAACATAACTAACTGTTGAGGGAGTGTTATTTTTTTTTTTGTTATTTATGTAATTGATTCTATTTGAGTGTTGTACTTGCCTTTTTCCAGAGGTATTTACCATGTTTATATACCATGTTTCCTCTTTTTTTCCCCACTTTTTACACCTTGTAAAACATCAGTAGCAAAATAAATAACTTAAATAATTGATCATTCATAGTTTAGAAATTTTCAGATGCTGTGAACATGCCTTTATAGTATAATCTAATTCACACACTTAAGAAGAGTGTATTTCACAGTTGCATTGGTTGTTTCTCTATTGGCTTTAGGAAACTCTTGGATAGGGACTAACATTTTGTTATGGGATCTTGCTAGCAGGTGTCCAGTGGACAACAATGGGTTTGATGGCTGCTTTCATCACATAGCAGAAACACCTTCAGTGTTTAAGAACCTCTTTGAATAATATCAAGAGCCACTTGAATTAGTATAGAGAGTATATTAGGAACTGGCTGCAATTCCTGTTTTCCTCCCCTCCAATTCTAAATATGTTCTTATTTTAAGTAAATACGGACTCCAATCTCCACTTGCTCCAGTCACCCTAAGAATGAATGTGCCCAAGGGGACGCTAGTTTCTCATTCAGCCCGAGTATGCAGGGTGTGGGGTGTGGAGAGAAGTGTATGTAAATGCACTTGAGCTACTGAACTCACGCAGTGCGACAGTCAAGTGCACAACCAGCTAAAAGCCGCTCGCAGTGAAAGACCCCCTCGAAATGTTTGTCTGAATCTCATAATTTTCCTGAATACGTGTATTGTAGACACATTCCAGTAATACAAACCTTTTATTACAAATTGTCATCCTTTGCATGCGTACTTGACGGAAACAACAGATTGTCGGGGAAGGGTTGGCTACGTGTCTGGAGTAGAACGGAAGATGGGAATGGAGGAGGTCATTAGCATTCCAAGAGAGTGTTGGCGTCTGGTGGAGCAGAGCCATGCTTGGCTGCCTGGCACGATAGGGCAACGCGGTGGCCATTAAGGCAGAGGGGTTTGGGGGTTAGGGCCCATGGAGGGCACTGCCACCCCCTGCATGGGTGCAATGAGAGGCCCAGGGCAGGTGGTCTATCTGGGACAGTGGGCTGGAAGGCCAGGACAAATTGGTATAGGGAGGCTCATTTCCCATACTCAGCATGAGGGATGGCACAGCAACTCCATGAGAGTGAAAAGGGGAAAAAACTCCCAAGGGCACCGGCATATGAGTGATGGAGTTGCCAAGAGGTTGGTTAGTTGTAGGGGAGTGTGGGGTAAGATGTGTCAGTGGGTATAAGATATGTTGTTTCTTAATTTTGTCAGATTGCTATATATTGGTTTTGGATCATTATTTGAAAAGTGTGGAAAACCTTTAACAAAAAAGAATTTTCTATGTTTAAACAAAAATTAATTTTCTACAGATCTTTTGTACTCAGAAATGTCTTTGTAAAATTCAATCAATTTAGGCCCAGATATACTAACAGCTTGTGCCAGCGCAAACCGTCTTTTGGTGATAGAATAGTACTGTCAGGATTTACTAAAGACGCGCAGTGAAGAATTAGCGCTAAAAAGGCATGGACGCAGTTATTTTTGCGCCTGACCTTATTGAACATGCATTTGTAGGAGTTTCCCTTTCAGACACAACATTTCTTGGAGGAGAGTATTACAACGAATCACGTAACGCGATTTACTAACGTTTGCGCTCATGAAATTACTGGTATTTGCACCATTATTTAACGGCCAAAAAAGCATGTCTTAAACCATTTTGCGCCTGTGTCGTAACTCGTTAGTAGATTTCAGATTCATTTCGATAGCAGATATCTTCAAATATAACAAGAAAATCAGTTTTTACTTGCATCTAATTTCTCCTTGCCTAGAGGCCAAAAAGGTGGCACGTTACATTAATATTGCACTGTGACCTAACCACACGATAACACTGAAAGCAAAAAAATAGATAGCTAAAAAAAAAGTGCACACTATCAGCCAATCAGAAAATATTTGATCTCTAATATACAGTTAAATGGAACAAAATATAGAATCAAGGAAATTCCACTATGCGCAGCGACTGTCAAAATGTCCTTTAACTTGTCGCATGTCGTGTATGACTCATATTTTATCCTAACCATGTCTCATTCACAGCTGGTTTGGACAAAACTGAGATTAACATGAAAGAGAGCTTTTGTAGCGTTGTGTGTGGTTAGGGCAAGCTGTTAGTCATTGATTCTATTAGTAGGCCGAATTGCAGCTCGGTTTTTATTTTTCAGTCCATACTCAGTCATATGCCAGCGTACATATGATTTAGGGAAAGAGTTTTAGTTAAGTGTGTATTTCTCATACATCCTCGCCAAGCGACGACACATGCCCCCCATGCATCAACGCAAGAGTTTCAGTGAATGACATTTATTCATCTTTCTGAGACCTGCCAGCCTGTTTCTAAAGGCTGTTAAAGTGAAATCCATCAGAACCACTGCAGTTCAGCGAGCTCAAAGCCATTCTGGATGAGGTAGCCATGGGAATGTGGCATTTAAGGGGATGGTTGGGTCTCAAAACAGCATCGGCCAATCAGACGAGAGGCTTGATTGCTACATATTGTCTCCCTGTTTATTGAGAAGGGTAATAAAATAAACATATTGGGTGAAATGCCCATGAGTGATGTTTTATATATTTATTTATTTATTGACATTGAGTTCATAAAATCCAGCATGTGACAACTTTATTAACCTAGCGGAGATTTATTTTAAAAGCTGTTCTTTTTTTACTTAAATACTTTAAAGGACAAGCGTGCTATCACTCTTGTCAGAGGATTATTTTTCTGCATGACACTTTTGATAAGTGGATGGATGGGTGTAAATCTCAGCTCTGTTGTTGGGGGGAGTATGACCTGTCATTCACTACATAGATTACATACCTGTGCCGGCGGAGATTGAACTCAACTTGTTCTTGAGAATTTTTATCCTTCCTGCCTCAGCCGATCTTCTCCTTGTAAATTGCCTCTCTTTGATTGCTAGCCCTCAAAGTGAGTTTGCTGTGTTTTGCCTGTTATCATTTGTTTGCTGAATATGCCATCTAGTGCATGAAAACACTGACACAACTCATGAAAAGATATGTTTGTTCACTCACTAGATCTTTCGGTATTTTGTCTGTCGCTCCTTGAGGGTCCTTCAGGGCATGCTGCTCCAGAAATGTGCGTCTCTTCAAAACGCTTTGCTACAAAGTCCTTCTGTCATCAAGCTTGTGTTTGCTACCTGTAGAAAGTTGATGTAGTGTTTGTTTGCTTGCATTCTTGTTCTCTTACACCGATTCCAAATACACAGCTTTAGTTTTATTTAATTGTTCATATTTTAAGGCATTTATAAGCATGCTGCACACCTTAGTTTGAAATACTTCCCTTTTTTCATGTCTGTCCCTCTGTATAACCCCAGGTCAGCAGTCTTGTCTTTGGTTAATTATTTCCTGACGCATGTCGTGTTCAGACATTAGTGGCAATTAAAGGCGAAGGCTGTCCAGATGTGTGGCTAAGAGTAGGGGTAGAGCTAAAGTGGACACACTTGTGGCCATATGGTGGAGTTTCCCTCAGCCTTGCACTCGTAATTTGCTAAGCTCAGACTTTAAAGCCAATGTGAATAGCTGTTTAAAACTCATTTTGTTTTTGTAATGTGACATATTTAGAGTCAAACAAGGTATTCAAGGAGGAAAACATGTAGGATGGGACTTGATTTTGAATGGTGGGCAATGCCAGACTGAATGTGAATTTCTTTCAAACAATGCCTGTTTTGCTATTGGTTAACAATGCTTACATGGCATTAGTAATGTCAGTGAGAAAGGAAAGTACTTTCAGAGGCGGAGCAAGTTGTTACTAGGATAAATTTTTTGATTTGATTTGATTTTATACTTAATTTAATTTGAATTATGTTTTAAATAAGAAACATAAGTGAAGTGAAATACGGCCACCCATACTCGGAATTTGTGCTCTGCATTTAACCCATCCAACGTGTGCACACACACACACACACACACACACACACACACACACCCGGAGCAGTGGGTAGCCATTTATGCTGCGGCGCCCGGGGAGCAGTTGGGGGTTCGGTGCCTTGCTCAAGGTGGTATTGAGGGTGGAGAGAGCGCTGGACATTCACTCCCCCCACCTACAATTCCTGCCGGCCCGAGACTCGAACCCACAACCTTTGGATTACAAGTCCGACTCGCTAACCATTAGGCCTCAACTTCTCCACCATTGTTTCAATAAGACCAGGAACATGTTTAGAAAGTACATATTAGGAATGCATGACATAATGGACTCGTATTATCAGCTGATATTACAGATTTTCATTTTTATTTATCGTTTTGGCCAGTATTGGATATTTAATTGTGTTTTCTCCTTTTTTAACATATTAGATTATCTTTGCTCGCATCTAACGCTCCCTTAAAGTTAATCTTTAAACACTAATACTAATTCTCTAATAATTGACTTAAATTAGCAAATCTCAAGATTATTCTTAATGCACATTATAATGTTCTGATACCTAAATTTACTTGTTGCATTTTTACACTGAGTTTAGTTTTAAAGGTTTTTATTTTTAATTTATCCAGATGAAATGGTATACAATTTAAAAATCGGCTGGTTAAGTTATTAGCATGAAAATATATATCTGCTAAAAAATCCCTAAAAAATGCAATCAGTTTTCACGATGACTTGAAAGTGCATTCTTATAGTCACTAACAGTAAAAACAAATGCATACAGCCTTTTAGTATGATTAAAAATTCATAAATATGCTCATATGCCTCTAAACTGTGGAAAATGTGCACACGTTTCCACACACTCAGACATACGTTCCTTCATATAGCTCTGGACTCATTGGCACAGCGTGGCTTGCAGACACAGCCTGTTCCACTGGCAGCCCAACTGCTGACGCTGTCACCTGTCTATGTGGATAAAGGTGATTTTGTTAGCACAGCCGTGCTGAGGCACTGGCATACCTCGCCCACATTCGTCCTCTGATAAGGACTGGGGTTCGGAAAAAATGAGCCAATAGCTCTATATAATGTTTTAAGCTAGGTCTATGTGTCTTTACCACAATGTGTGGTCATGTTATTAGGTTAAATATCACAGGATATTTTCTTTTTTAATGTACCGTATGTACTGTACACACATCTTTTATATTGTATCTTCTGAAATTATTGCAAATACTGTATCTAAATTTGTCAGCCTTCCAGATGTAATGGAATAGGGATGTATGTACACACACCCCATCCCTAAAAATAATTATAAAAAAATTCAAGCTGCAATATTTGGCGCTGTTGCAGTAGGCTGTAAACATATTAAAAATTAAATTGCACCTACAGGCTTTGAAGTTGCATTTTTAATCTGCAACTTTATTCATGTTCACTCTCTCACATTTCTAAGGTGCTACTATCGGAAATTAGGTCAGTGGTTTAACTGCAAAGTATGCATGTTGTGTAGCAGAAAATACATCAAAGCATATCATAATAATCGATCAATAAATCTTCTGGGGGTTTTTTTTGTTTATTTTTTTTTGCTTGAGTGTCAGATTCCATCACAGATGTACTGTAAAAGAGATGTGGTAATAGGTTTTTGCAGTATTCCTACAGATAGCATAGGCAGTGTGGTTCTAAACTGGTGGGTTGTGACCCATAAAGGGATCACGTGTCTGTTCAGAAAGGGTAATGGCTGTATAAAATGCTTTACAATGAGGTTCAGTTTGCTATTTTATAATAGTTAACATATATCTACTTTTGATTGATGTAAACTTCCACCTTTTTTTGTGCATTTTTATGTGATGTTAATTTAATTTTTATTTATTTTTTTTGTTTGGAACGTCATGAAAGTATTTCACTGCATGTTGTACTGTGTATGGTTATGTGTCTGACCAGTAAAAAATGTATTTGATTTTGGTTAATGAATTAAGTATCATTATTAATCAAGCTTAATGTTAATTTATAAATATAGTATTGTTCATGTTTATTCATAATACTTAATTTTATTTACAATTAATTATTGTAGTTATTAATTTTATTTACAACTTTAAATTGTAAAAATAAAAAACTATTCTAAACATTTTAATGTAAAAATTTAAATGAAATACATACTGACAAATGAATCTATAATAATTTACAGTATCTTATTTTTAAGCTTCTGCAATTTATGATAATACATTTTAAGGACTTATTTTGGTATTGTGTTTGGTCACGTCTTGAAGTCCAATGTAAAATGCACTAAATGCACCACTATAGAGTGTCGTTGGTTTTCACTAATTGATACTTTTGGTGAACTTGGCTCCAAGCTGGTTTCCTAATGCTGCTGTGCAATGGAGTGAGGTTGTTTAATTTTCTGTGGGAGAATCTAATTGAGAGAAATTACGCCATTGTAAGTTTATGCAGTCCCTGCTGTGTTTTTCAGGATCAGGTTGTTTCATGTCACTTAACAGATGTTCAGTCAAGAGTGCCGTTTGCAGCCTTTAATGTGAGTTTTTACAGCCATCGAGCCTGTGTTTATTGGCTTACATGTTTATGGCGATGGTCGTCACATGAATTTCTCAGCAAAATGGGCACTGTGTGGTCCAACACTTATTTAGCGACCCGTCAGAGAGCAATTTAAGTGGACACAGATGTGCCCATGACACAGGCCAGCTGTGACTGACAAAGTCAACATTTACAAAAACAGCAAAAAATGCACATTATTAGTCCATTGAAGCTTTGTGTAAGTTCAAGGTTTAAGTTACAATTTGTACTGATTACAATAAAATGCAGAAAATATGGAAACAAGACAATGAAGCATGTAATCGCATGTGTGTGATTTGCTAGAGCTGTGATGTGCGGATAAATGAACCTCCTCACCCTCCGTCCCGTTGGCATCACGATCCCCTGAGGCTCGAGCCATATGGGTGGCTGCGAATGGACTGTTAGAGCAGACGGCGGCCGCAGCGCTCCTCTTTGGCGCAGGTGGCATGGTGGCACCGGCTCAGGCCAATGGATCCAAGAGAGCGCTGCTTAGTCAGCCCACCATCTCCCTCAAGGGGTCCGGGCCCTCACACTGCGCCTGGGCTGCCAGTGCCAGCGCACACCCACCTGCTGGTCAGGATGCAGTAAAGCCGAGGTCCGGCTATACGACTGTCTTCAGTGTCTCAGTTTACTGGTTAAGAAGCAGTGAGGGAACTTCTACTCTACAGCAGTGAGAGTTTTCAACCTATTTCAGGCCAAGGATAGAAAGACGGAATGGGAAGCCTTTTTTACATGCTGTTTGAAACTGTGTGCTTTAGTACATAGGAATAACAATGTAGCATATTCTAATTCTTTGTGTTTACATGGCAGCTTACTTGGAAACCATGTATCTGTACTGCTATACAGATGTGTATATGTGTGTAACATTTTAATTTCACTTAAATTAATGTAGCGATTTATAGAATTATAGACGTTAACCATTTGTTCTGACCATGATTTTTTTATTTATTTACCTTATGAATGATTTTTAATTATTTACCTGATGAATACAGTGCTTTTTTTATCCATAAAATGCAAAAATACAGAAAATAAATTTTGCACTGTGGTTGAATATTGGCAAAATAATACATCAGACTTCATATTTATAGTCTTACAGACTTCCTTGTTCCAATATAATAAATAAATAAATAACTTTTATGTCATAATGCTGGCAAACTAACTCAAATATGTGTCATACATTTGCATATCATTTAACCCATCCAAGTGTACACACAGTACTGAACATACACCCGGAGCAGTGGGCAGCCAATGCTGCGGCGCCCAGGGAGCAGTCGGGGGTTCGGTGCCTTGCTCAAGGGTCTCACCTCAGTCGTTTTTCAATTTAATAATCATATTATGATTACATTTATGATGCATCAATCTAGATATGCATCAATGCCTGTTTGATAGGGAATATTTGACAGATGCTTATTTAATCCAACAATAAAATTGCATAATAATAATATATGATTATATATATATAATCATATATAATAATAACAACAACAACAACAATAATCATATATGTATCTCTCTCTCTCTCTACATGTAGTATAGTATAGTATTTACACTATGATACATCAGTGTGGATTATATTAATATATAATATAATGTTTTTGTTTAACAAATTAAATTAATTTCTTTACAAAAATGAGTTTAGGACAGGTCAAACAATATTTGGTGGATCCTTTGTTAAAGACCCTGGCTCCAGACTTTTGGTGCAGACCCAAGTACGTTTGATGTCCTCTCTGATGGCTTGGTTTGTAAAAATGGTTTTCTCAACTTGTGTGCTGTGTCAAACTGCAGATTGTGCCCATGCTTTGCATCTCCTGAGCTTCACCTCGTTCCTTGAAGCCGCTCTTGTGTTAGATGTTAGAGCACGACATGGCAGCTTCTGAAAGGGGAGAATGGCACCTTGCAGCTCAGCTCATAGGCTACACATTAACAAGGGGAGCACCCTGCCACCCTCAATAATACCTTCAGCTTCCTCTTACCACAGCGTGCTCCCCTGCCATCGCTCCGAGGGAAATTTAGACATCACTTTTTATGTCTACCTTCCCCCTTCCCGCACACACCTCCGCTTATGAACCTTGCATATAAATGCACTTGGGTGCTGTCTTGATTGATGGCAATTAGCATTTGGTAATGATAACAGATGTTTGCGGTGCCAGGAGGCTAGTACCTGCCGCCCACTCCACCATCTGCCGTGGGCATCAGGGGCCTGGCACAAAGGCTGGCTGGCACGGGATAGTAAACAGGGTGGAGAGGGCAAGATGAGGTGTGGTACATTGTTGTTGTCCCCTCTTTATTTGACATGAGGAGCAGGGCCAAACTGCAGGGGGTTTCCTGTTAACGCTGTGTCACCTGGTGCTGCTGAGTACATTTGGACTGGGCACACGTGTTTTGTGGGCATGTATTATTTATTAGTCTCTTAGGACTCTAAGTGGGAGTGTGAAATATGGGACTGTTAAATAGCCATAATGTTCCTATTTTCAACTTTTGAAACTGCACTGTGCAAATTACAGAAGTAAATGGACAGATGTCGAAATACTGAGCATATAGTATATAGTTATTCAATACACTTAAGAATTACTTTTGCAATTTTTGCCAAATTATCGACCATTATATTAAATCTGGTCAATCATCATCTTGCTATAAACCTTGATGGAAGTGCACTAAAAGTTGCAGAGCAAGCGCCTGGTTTGGCTGAGGATGCACTTTGTTAGAAGATGAACTAACGTCGGTGCAGCCTCTTATCTGTTGCCCTCAAAGGACCGAGTAAAAAAAGATGGGGATCAACTGTGTTTAGACTTTGATTGGTCTTTTTTTCTTTTTGCTTATGTCAACTAATTGTATTTCTTCTCAGAGGCAAAGCACTAATTCTGCATTCGCTTGTCAATTCTGCCCCTCCGCATCTGCCTTTTGTAAGCTTTTCTTTTCAGAAGAGGGGCTGTACACCCACCAGTTCAGGCTCAGAATTGAGATTTGAGTAATTTTGCTCATTTTTTGAAAATTTAAATTAGCATATTTAACTAAAATGCTCAATGTTTTTTTGTTTACTAGAAACAAAATGTGGCTAAGTAAAGTATTTTTATTTTATTTTATTTTTCTCTTTTCTTTACACTTTGAGGACTGCCCTCACTAGTTCTTCTTAGATTGTAATATCGATGACCTGTTCAGGATCAAATGCATTCAGCTGTGCACAAAATCAATACTTAAAAGACATCCAAGCAAGAAGTTTCACACCTAAATATTTCCTTACTTTCTTGAGAAGTTTTGGAAACCCCAGGCACATCAATCCTGTAGCGTTCAGCTTGTGTCATTTATTTTACTTTCTTTTTCGGTCCATCAAAAGTTCTGTGATAAGTTTTTGGCGGTATATTTCAGGCTGTCTTCCACAAACAATACTGTACACCGAGGGGAATTCACTAAGATTTGCACACACTTTCTGGATAGTGCCCGATTTACTAAAAGAATTATGCAAATGCAAGCGAAGGGTTTTTCACACTTAAAGTGAATTGCACTGACAATACAACCAAAAGTCATTCATTTTTAATGAGAGTTGGCATTTTTCATACTGCGGCATGAGCAATATTGACTGTTAATGATGGGACAAAGCTAAGCTGAGTTCAATTTAATGCAAATGAGTAATTGGATAACTACCAATGGGAAAACATTAGAGCTCAGATTATCCTTTTTTATCATATCCTCAGTATTATATATTTTTTTCTAGATTTTCAGTACAAATATGGCTATTCTTTTAAGCTGAAATGGTCCTTCTCGTGTGTTACGCATGCAGATTATTATTATTATTATTATTTAGTCATTTAGCAGACGCTTTTATCCAAAGCGACTTACAAATGAGGACAACAGAAGCAATCAATTAAAACAACTAAAAACAGATCCAAAACTAAAAGCTTAAACTTTATAAATACTACCTATACACATTTTAAAAATAAAGAAATTAAATAAAAATTACAAATGCATGCAACAAAATTTTTAAAAGTAATTTATTAAATATTAAAGAACAAAAGGTATGAGTATAATAATGATTCTAACACTAAGCCAAACACAAGAAAAATGGAGATACAGTATGGAGATGAGTGTGTTCACCTTTTCCTCATGGCAGATACCAGGCTGTTGTTCCCTGTCATATTCACTCAAGAGGAAAACATGTCATATGTATCACACCCGTCTCTGTGAACAGCTGCATTCTCAAACACGCTCCCTTTCAAAGGTCTCACTCACCCCGATTTTCGCAGTGCAAAATCAATACTCTAATCTTCAGCCCAGCCCTTCTCAATAAGTCTATATTTCTCACACTATTCAAATAAAGGTGACCTCTATGAGCCATTGGTATTAATATCCCAAGCTGGCACATGGGATATGCAGTCTGCTTTTAATGTTGGTATTTGGCTGTCTGTCATTCACAACAAAAAATGTGTGTGTAGGTAAAAATGATGTGAACATATTCACGTAGTATTTATCTAACATATTTTAAAATAAAATGTACTTATTTATTTACATTTTTTATTAAAATGTATCTAAATGTTTCTAAATTTTAAACTTGAACCACAAAAAGGTAAATGTCGTGTCAAAATATTTTGTTGTTTTATGCTAAATTAGAATAATCCAGATTCATTAACATTAAAATAAGGGTGAGAACATATTTATGCGTAGACACATTGTGATTCTGGTGGAAATTTAGTTTGAGAACATTTTCTGTGAGCATAAATAGCTACTTAATTACATAATTCATCACTAACTGATATGAAATAATTAAAAAGGTGTAGCGATAAATAAGCAAAAAGCATGTTAGCATTTCTAAACACTCCTGGTGTAAACTTAAAAATAGAAGTCACCTTGTCATAACTCAGTTCAGTGAATGGCCACAATGACTTATAAAACACCTAATGAATTCTTCATGTCATTTGCAAAATGCTTTGTTTGAACTGTGCGTTAACAGTTTGCTTTGCGTACGACGAATTAACAAATTAATTCAAAGTGCTGGGGCAACTTCAAATTGACTTTGGTTTTGTTTGAGCTCATTTTCATTTCTCTCCATGGAGAGCCGACCAACTCGGTAAACATGCTTGAATGAAGGAATTCTTCAGCTGTCACTCAAAAATGTAATTAACGTACATTATTCTTTCAGAAATTCATAACCTTGAGCCAAGACATACAAATGAGGATTGAAAAGAATGATTTATAGCACTAATATGGCACAGATGGAATGACTGTGCTGGTACCAAAAGGAAGAGGATGTAGCTTCTGTGTTGGCATGTTTCACACTGTTTGTGCTAATATTGACATAGGAAATTGAGTCCACTAAAGTGTCCTTGACTAGTTAATGCTCCAGTGCTTTCAGAAATTCAGGTTTGAACGGAAAGGGTCGGTTGATTTTTTATTTTTTTTTCCAGAATTTCCATAACCAAAGTCCCAATCTCTTCACCTAAAATAGAAAGCTTATGTCTGGCAATAACCACTTTTTATAATCGTCCAACAGTCTTGACTTGTACAGAGGGTTCTCAAAAGTGCTTGCAGTCTCTGGTTACAAATTATTACCGTCTAGGAATTACGTTGGAGCGGAACAATACATGTTGAGCCTCTGCGGAACATGCAGTGGGTAATTTAATCTTGTAACATGAAGATTATTTTTGATTGCAATGCAGTTTGATCTGTTTGTCTCTTTAATTTGTCTCTAACCATCTGACATTTTCACAGTATTTAATAAAAGCTGCACTCGATTTGTGGCCGGGTGACAATCTTTTATTTACTTGGTGTGGATAAAACCATTAATTCACGGTAATTAATGAGTGAAATATGGAGGGCACGGGTACAGCCTCATCCGCTGGGAGGCTTTGTAGAACAGATTCATTCATCTTGATTAGACACACTTAGCTTCAGTTTTCCTTGTGTGGCTTTTCCATTTTAATATCAGCTAGCCACTTGCAAGCCACAAGTCTCGATGCAATGTTCTCCAGTATCGATGCTCAGCAGGCGTTGCGTGTATGGATCTGGTGCCTTGATCGCTAGCCTTTGGTGGTTTGGCCACAACCAGGTTTATAAAGAAGTTTGTGATTGTTCTGGCCTTTAGCCTCAGTGTGTTTAGAGCAGAGTCAGGCTTTCTGATGAGCTTTGAGGGGATGGACTAACCCTGAGAGAAAGGTCATGGATTGAGTTAATGGTGTCTCTGTGACTTGGTGCAGAACAATCGCTGGAGGGACGAGGGGCATTTTTGTCCAGAGCATCAAGGGCGTAAATACACATTGTCTGAAATTGTGGGACTGTACACAATCCCAGTGTCAATTCATCTGTATCCGCCCTTAAGAATTGTTGTTGAAGTGAGAGGGCTAATTTGACAAGACGTGAATTAACACCTTTCAAGGAATCTGGCACATTGGCATAGTTAGAGTAGATCCAGAAACAAGTTTAGTCCCGAAGGCCCCGTCGACCACTTAAAGAGACAGTTCATCCAAACTTACTGTTGTTCCAAATCTTAATGATAACTTTTTCCCTTGAAAAAAAGTAGTTTAAAAGAAACTGTATTTTTTAATAAATGTGCAATTGATTGTTTACAAAATAATTACAACAATTATACTCAGCTGTATTATAGTGAAAACAGAATAATCTCCTGACCACATGTTTGTATCAATAATGATACAATCTGAATTAAGGATTTGAGGGTCGAATCAGTCTGATTTGTGAACTAATCATTCTATGAACTGAATCTGATTCATTCATTGAAAATATCTGGCTAAAAATAATGATCCCACCCACAAATCAGACATTGCTGCTTTCGTAAATTCTAATAAACATGCCAAAGAGAATAATATTGAGCTTTTATGTCCACTTTTTATTGTGTTTTGTGTCTTTTTTTGAAGCTTGAAAGTCTCTATTCTTCATAACTGGATAGAAAATAAATTACCAGGACCATTTCAGTATTTAAGTCATACACAGTTGCATGAAGGTGAGCAATTGACAGAATTTTAATTTTTGGGCAAAGTGCCCTTTTAAAGCATCAATTTATTTTTCAGAAACCTGGTAACAAATTTTAATAACCTGGAGGCCTCTGAAAAAAGAGCCAAATATCATATTTATCCAGAGATATAGACCCTGTGAAATTAACTTCAGCTTTCTTCATTTACCTTTTCTCTGTTTGTTTTCACTTTATGTAAATGTCACTCCGCCATCACCTAATGCTCTGAAATCTCTATATGTTCGATAGATTTTCCTCAATAGGCAGCTGGAATGCATCACAGTTACCCAGCATTACATCTCCACAATGTAATCAAGGTAGTGACAATCCCGACAGCTGACCAATCAGATCTAATATATCCCGAGCATGGAGAACTGCTCTGTCAGGAGAATCAGCCTAGGCTGTATTAAAATTCGAGATGTGTCTAAAATTGGCCCGGCCTCTGGCTTGTGGTTAGCGCGCTCTATCGGGATTCTGCACAGGTCTGGGGACCAATCTTCAGGCCTGATTTATCTGATGTTTTCTAAACAACTGACAGGGGGAAACAAATTCATCTGGGCATTAAAATACAGCAGCAGGCCCCCGGCAGATTCCAGGAAGAGACCTGGCCGTCATTCTGCCGCCAGGCCACCATTAGCTTTATTAGAAATCCAATCCCGTCCTCTTCTGTGAACCTGGATCCATAATACACACCTTCCTTACAAAGTAAGCATAAATGTGCATTAAATTCCAAACAGAATGGAGAAAACTGAATCAAAGCCTGTTTCATGCGATTATTTATCAAAAGAAGTAAGCATTGAGATGAAGAATGACAACACGTGGGAAAAATGCGTACACTGTTAAAAATGTATTGTAATTTTACAGGAAATTCCTGGCAACTAATTGCCGTGAATTTACAGTAAGTAATATACCGGAAATGTACTGTTATTTCAGTACAGTAAAGTATTGTATTTTTACAGCAGTGCTACTGTGATTATAGTAGCATTATTACAGTAAAATGCTGTAATTTTGTATAATTTACTGTATATTTACATTTACCTGACGGTTTTATCCAAAGCGACTTACAACTGCTATATATGTCAGAGGTTGCACGCCTCTGGAGCAACTAGGGGTTGAGTGTCTTGCTCAGGGACACATTGGTGTCTCACAGTGGATTCGAACCCGGGTCTCTCACACCAAAGGCATGTGTCTTATCCACTGCGCCATCACCACCCCAGTATATTTACTGCAGTATATTTACTGCAACTCAGTTGCCAGGAATTTCCTGTAATTTTACAGGAGAGAATTACAATACTGTAATTCAATATACTGTGTATCCTGTTATTTGTAAATGTTACAATAAAATACTGTAATTTTCTACAATTAAAACCAAAACAATGGCAACTTTTCTTTTTTTTGTTTATTATCACAATGTGCAACACCACATCTTACAAACTTATTTTATCTTTTTTTCCAAACAAAAGTATCCGTATTTCTTTTTCATCCAAACAAAATTAGTTTCACTGAAGAATCTAGCTCACTTCCAGACGTCCAGACAACTTATCATCAGGGGGAACATGGTGATATACAACTCCTCGGCGGGGGTGGGGGGTGGGGGGTATCAATACTAGCCCATCAACTCAAAGTCCAGCAGTTTTATATTAAGAGGGTACAGACAGGTGCGTTGAGCCCTTTTCTCTTCTCTGCTTTGCTGCCCGTCTGGGAGTTGATTCCACAAAAAGCTCTGAAAACAGAGAGAGTGAAAGAAAAGTTTTCATATATGTTAATGAGGAATACTGTGTAAAAAAACATAAAAAGTAACCTATTCCTACATGCTCGTTGAAATAAATGACCTTTATGTATTTATTTAACATTAACAACATTTAACAACATTTAGAATTACATTGGCTTTTACATTGTTTTTCTTAAATATATAATATCATTGTATGTACTATACATGTACATGTACTATAGCCTATTGTATGTCGCTTTGGACCAAAGCGTCTGCAAAATACGTTAACCATACTAAAAAAAAAATGGACTAATGAATTAATTAATGAAAGTCATAATGTTAAACTGCTGTCTGTCAGACTCATCTGTGTTTACATAAATGTCCTGCAGGGGAATACCAACTCTAGATAGAACAGACACTTAACAGCTTTTTAATGCACATATTAACAATTTGAAAAAAAATAAAATTAAATTCTGACTGGAAATGGTTAAAATTCACATAAAATATTCTAATGTGAATAAAAACTTTTATGTGGATTGACTAGATATTTTGTTGAATGGATGTATTTGTATAAATTCTCATTTGTTGCAATTCTATCAGGTGTTTTTAGTTGCCCCTTAAGTTTTGATCCCACAGCTGTTCACAACTCTTCTCCTGTCCATTTCTAATTCGCATAACAGAGCTGATGGAAACACTCTCCAATTATAGGTTGTTGTTTTTTTTGCCACATTTTTACGAATGCGCTTAAAAGATGCAAATGAATTGGATGGAAGCCTGTCTTTTGACATCAATGCATAGAGTATATCATAGAGCCTAACAATACTGAACAAAAAGAAAGTGATTCATGGGATGTTCCATATGAGAATGATGGATCTATTTTCTTTATTAGTGTGTAAACAGTTTAAACACACCTTTGGACAAATTCAAGAGTGCTTGAGGCCTCTTTAGGATACTGCAAGTTGAACACATAGTAAGCAGCGAAGGTCGCTGCCACTCCATTCAAAAGATTGTTGTGGGGCCCCATCACAATCGTTCCTTCCATGGACATCATCCACTTGTCTGCGTTTAATGTCTCTCCTGAAATGCATTAACATAACATGATAACTAAAAGAGCAGTAGAACGCTGCACTACATAAAAACACACACATGCACGAGTGGCGGTGTTAGCATGATGGGCGAAAGTAAAATATATATATATTAATGTGTATAAATAGCAGGTGTCTACAGACTCAGAGAAGCAAGGTAGGAAATAATCATTATTATAGAATCAAGGGAGACATGATTAAAATTCAATTTTTACAAATTCAATATTATGCATAAGTTTTAAATCCTAATAAATACACTAAAATATCACACCTACGCATGTACATATTATATTCTGTGCTTTTGTGTTCCATTTCTCTTGTCATGGCTCTGATGGAAGCATCCATTTTACCTCAGACAAAATTAAGAATCTTTCCGTGTGGGATTTTGGACAGTTATTGCACCATATTTTCCATACAACCAGTGCTATAAAACCAATAACTGCCTTTAGTCTCTCACCGTGCAAGTCTGCCTCTCTCCGCCACCAACAATAGCGTGTTTAATATTGTTGAAGTGCTATTAAATCAGACATATTTCTTTTGCTCTGAAATGTTGCTATTTTTGTGAGATTGTGTCAGCTTTAAACTAATGCTGAGGAGTAAAGCACAGTGCCTGTTTTGAGCAGAGAAAGCTCTTTTTAATATGAAACCTAATCCGGAAATATCTTGGCAGTGCACCCTGGCTGTTCTTTAATGTGCGGTTCAATTCTATGCCGATATAGTGCATTAAACCTCTTGGAAATGGCAACTCTGTCTGCTATAAGCTCTCACTCACCGCCTGCTCTCTCTCAAAGTTTTCAAGCGGCAACAATGACGAAGGGGCATCGCATTGTCTCGGCAACACGTGTTGCGGGATAGCCATCTTATCTCCACACTCCAGGCCCATGTAAACACAAAAGCGCTCTTTCTTCCTCTCCTTCTCTCCTCCCCTCCATCCTTCGCTCTCACTGATGTGACTCAGAAACATCCCTGCGAACTGCTGAGGCGTCGTGTGCGTGTGCGGTTGTGTGTTGTCGTGTAGCGGTGGCTTGTTCGTTCCCTCGCTTCCCCCTCAATCTGCTGTTCTTTGTTTACCCAACAGTTGTTTGACAGAGAGCGCAACACATGCCTATTAGGGCATTTGTGCGGCAGGGAGAGATTACAGCCTCCAGTTCCTTTTTTAAATAAACTCCCACTCACTGCACTGTAATCTGGGTGTGATAATCCCTCTCTATGCCAGCGCTGACAGACAGTGATGGGAGACAATCTGGTGGAAGGCCTTGCAGTGTTTTTCCCTTTTTTCCCTCCCCCTCTCCAAGACACTTATGTAAAGTAGCCATTTATTTTGCATTAGAAACATCTTCACATTATGCATTAAAGTCATTTGTGCATTTAAATGTGCATTTACAGTAAGCGAGATAGGAGAGATGACATCACCCACATGTGCATCAATAATGTGATTTTAATGCAGTGTTAGTAGGAAAGCCCAAGTATACACATTACTCTAGTTAGTGTAATGTGATCGCACATAAATGTAATTGCATAAATGTAGGTGCATGTGTAGGCAAGTGTAAGGTGGATTGCTCTGATCTTTAGAATTAATCTGATTTAGCATTAATACAGAAAAATTTTTTTGGTATAAGAAGGTGACAGTTAAACATATCATGCCTCCATTTATTTGTATTAGTTTTCAAATGCCTTTTTATGAATAGATTTTTTTCTTAATTTACTTTGATTCAGACTGTTTTTTTATATACAAATCTTTCATAAAATATGAACTGTTTTTAAACTATAATTTTATTTAAACCCTTTTCTATATTTTACGGCAATTCAAGTACATCCTTTTCAATCACAACCAACAATTTTGCCAGGAATACTTGGGGGTTTCCCAAAAGTTAACATGCTTTAGCATTGTCAATGAAGAGGAAATGTGAGAAAATATGTGTGATGAAAAGGTAAATATCACTTGTGAACAGAATGTTTTTATTTTCATTTCCTGTCAAGCTATAATCAAAGATAAATAAATAAATAATTTATTTGGGTGTATTTAGGATCAATTCTAGCTATGAAATTAGCATTAGCAAGACACATTTGGTCGTTGTATTTGTAATTTGGGCAAATTATGAAAAAACTAGGAACATATTTTTAATTTGGTGCTCTTTGGGTAAATACTATGAAATTAGCCTTAGCAAGACAAATTTAGTTTATTGTCAAAATGTTTAAAATATAACAGAATGTGTATGGTGGAAATGACAATGAACGAGATGTTTCAGAAAAAAGGTTAAATTCTCCGTAGATGCATGAAAAAAAAAAAATTGCGAAATTGTAAAAATTTTGCATTAAGGAAGTCCACAAGGTCAGCAGTGTGTATATTTAAGGAAACACTCATAAATATCTGTATATAAATCTTTTTTCTGTCACCATTGTAGTGTTGGAAATTCTTTTCCGTGCAAACATCATAGCTCTTTGCTCTGTGTAAGGTTTTTCAATCAACAGTTTTAATTACACAAGCAAGGTTTTTATTCCAATGATATGGAGATCATTAAGCATTTATCATGTGTAATGAACATTTCAGTCTTTCATTCTTTCAACAAGCTTTGCCGTAGCCTTGTAGAGACATGTCATCCACTGCGTCAGCTTCCTCTGATGAATCTGAGCTTTTTTCTTTGTGTTTTAATCACAAATCATGTTGTAATTGCACCTTACAAAGTGCAATTAGAGGGCCGAAGCCTGCTATTTAATCTACAGCAAAATTTCACCTGATAGCTTGATTTTCATTATCAAAGATGGATAACGAGAGGGAGAGTTGTGCAGCTCTCAGCTCTATCATAAAGGCAATCAGTCCTTTCACCTGATTCAGCCCTTCAAAGCCAACTCTCTCTCTCTGTCTTTCTCTTTAAGAAATAACGGTAAGTTTGAGTGTTTATTGTCTAATTAATAATGGTTTTAGAGAATGGGGTCAAAATGGGTCACATAATAATAAATAAAAGTGGCCTTTTATTGTGGCCAGCCTAAGGCACACCTGTGCAATAATCATGCTGTCTAATCAGCATGTTGATATGCCACACCTGTGAGGTGGATGGATTATCTTGGCAAAGGAGAAGTGCTCACTAACACAGATTTAGACAGATTTGTGAACAATATTTGAGAGAAATAGGCCTTTTGTGTACATAGAAAAAGTCTTAGATCTTTGAGTTCAGCTCATGAAAAATGGGGGCAAAAAGAAAAGTGTTGCGTTTATAATTTTCTTCAGTGTATATATATATATATATATATATATATATATATATAGATAGATAGATAGATAGATAGATAGATAGATAGATAGATAGATAGATAGATAGATAGATAGATAGATAGATAGATAGATAGATAGATAGATAGATATAGATAGATAGATAGATATAGATAGATATAGACTACATACTCTATGTATATATGTACACAGTATAAAGACATTTATAAATATTTATTTCAAAAGCATAAACTATAGATGTTTTTTATTTATTTATTTATTTTTTAATGTTGCAATAATCAACCTTATTATCCAAAAAAAAAAGAAAAAAAGTGGAAGTTCATTTTGTGCATTCAAAAAATCCATGGGTTAAAAAATCTTTGGGCACTGCTCTGTCGGGAATAGTGTCTGATTTGAACAGAGCTGAATGGAGCGCTTTGCTTGATATGCTCAGGATGAATAATCAAGGCTGGATCTGTGTGCAAACGCTTTGATTTTGAGGATTGAAAACACTGTTGTTGTTTTTTTGTTTTTTTATGAACAGTGGGCATAGAATATTCAGGCAAGCCCACACACACTAATCTCCATACACCTCGACAAGTTCTTATATAAAATCCACACAGACTCCAAACGTGCGAATGTGCATTATATCAGACAGTGTATAAACTCCTAAAATTACACTACATCTGTATGCTCCGTAAACACAATACATTACCATATATTAAAACCACAGTTATGAGCAGATTAGATTTTCCTTCGCATATGTTACACAATATGTCATTAAAACGATGTGAATTAGTGAGAAATTGTTGTTATTTGAGAACAAAATCATAAATAAGGCACTTCTTTTCTCTGTCATCATCAGTACTTCTCAGTACATTGTAAACTGCTTTTACAATTTAAGATTAAAGAAATATCACAAAGTGATTTTATAAAATAATAGCATTAATTGTACATTTAAAAAAATGTTTAGTCTTACTTGCCCATTGTTTAGTGCATGTAGGCTATTTTTTTCTTTGTATAACCATCTGGTATATTCCATATATATATGTATTTTATATTTTGGCATATATATTCCCATCTGGTGGAATGACCTGCCCAACTCAATCTGAGCAGCCAAATCCTTACCCATCTTCAAGAAACGGCTAAAAACTCATCTGTTCCATCTTTACTTGACCCTCTAACTCTAGCACTCATGACTTTTTATTTTTTTAAAAATAAATAAATAAATAATAATAATAATAATAATAATTACCTGTACTGCGTTAGGCTAACTAAGACTTGTAATAGCACTTGCACGTTGTTGCTCTTTTGTTGGTTTTGATTGCTTCTTATGTCCTCATTCGTAAGTCGCTTTGGATAAAAGTGTCTGCTAAATGACTAAATAAATAAATAACCATATTTACACCTTGACGTGCTTCAAGAAACTGCTTCAAGTTTGGCACCGGTGGAGCAGTCCTAACTAGATCGATCAATTCAAGTGTCCTGATGGAAAAGGATGGGGAAGATGTTCTTAACAGGGTTCATGTAAATATGGTGATATGAAATTCAAGGACTTATGAAAATAATCTGTTTTATATTTCCAAGGGCCTAACAAACCAAAAAAAAAAAAGATCAAAAATTGATTATTATAATAATACCGCATTCGGTTTGCAGTTGCCATAAAAAGTACTGATTGTGCAGTACAGTATATGTTTGCAATTATCTATCTATCTATCTATCTATCTATCTATCTATCTATCTATCTATCTATCTATCTATCTATCTATCTATCTATCTATCTATCTATCTATCTATCTATCTATCTATCTGTCTGTCTGTCTGTCTGTCTGTCTGTCTGTCTGTCTGTCTGTCTGTCTGTCTGTCTGTCTGTCTGTCTGTCTGTCTGTCTGTCTGTCTGTCTGTCTGTCTGTAGTAATTAGCAGATATTTTTTGCACTCTCTTTGTATGTAAACTCACTTTTTATATTTTATTCATTAAACAGATGATCTTATTCAAAGCCACTTTCAAGTGAGAAATAAGTAAAAAAAATGTTCATTTCTTTCTCTGTGTATTTCTTGTTAACTAGCAGCATCCACAGTGTTTGATAAACTGTGCTTGGACTCCGTTTGACTTGTTATCAGACTCTTAACCACCAGACTCCAAAAAGTGTCCACTGACAGACATATTATAGTATATTTTGCAAACATCTTATAAAGTGCAGGTATATACTGTAACTGTATTATAGTTATAGTAGAAATGGTTTTATAGATTTCTAGACTAGCTGTTTCTTGTTTATTACTTAAACCGGAACTTACAGTTGCTAGACTAACAAGATATGATTTGTTATGAAACCCATCTTGGTTTTAGTAGGCTTATCGACAGCCTGTTTCTTTTGAGAAGGTGGAGAGTTAGAGAGTGATGTTTTAGTCACGGAAAAAAAGATGAAACATGAGCAACTACTGCAAGATACTTTCCTTCCTTCACGTATCTGCTCAGACTCAATCACGTCTGACACTTTTTAGGCTTTCATAATAAATTTGCAGCCGGCACAATGTAGTACAATATCACACCTACCCAAGCACGCTTGCTTACCAAGGGGACATTATATTATTTGATTTTGTTTTTGGTTCACAAAAAAGTTGTTGTTTTTTTCTCTCCAAGTATCCCAGTGCTTACATTTAATCTTGGTTTAGGACCTTGCAAACCCTGGCTGAGAGAGAGTCGAGATGGGATCATACTGTTTTCAGTCTCGAGTGCTTAGCACCATTCAGAGCTGCCCTTCCTCTCAAGAACCTCGCTTTAACCTTAAAAAGTTATTGGCTTTCTGCTTCTTCGTCTTTTTGGTTTTTGTTTCAGCTGGTGACATTTGATAAACTGTGAAATCATTGGTCAGGAGGAGAGCTAGACAGGTGTGTCAGAGATCATATTGCTCATATACATCATCTGTGCTTTCTCAGTTTGTGTATGTGTGAGAACAACAAAGAATGGCAGCAGGAAAACAAAAAAAAGGTGCTAACATGGTTTCCCAGTCATGCTATAGCAGCTCTTCACTCTAGAGTTCCTCCCCGCTGTGATACTGGGAAGGTGATATGACAACAAAGATTAATTGTAACCGATTGCAGAGATATGGGCATGTGCGTCTTATTCTTTACAGTGCAGATTAATTTTAAGGGTTCACGGTGACAGTAAAGGTGACCAACCATCAGACTAAGGAAGCCACACTGAAACTCTATAAACGCAAACCCTTTTAATCCAAACTCTATTTCCTTGGGGCTTTCTGAAGGCGACAAATAGTCTTCTCAAAGCCACCGTCCCTGATGGGGTGACTTTTATATGGCCTGCGCTCCTCCACATGACTTAGCCAAAATGAAAAAAAAAAAAAAAGCTTTATCCAGTGTGATTGGAATTCATGAAGGAAATATAGTCAGTATAATAGGTTTACTACTAATAATTGTGTATTGAAGTCTCTATTATATTATATTATATTATATTATTAATTTATCAATATTTTTAAGACTGACAGCTCATTATCATCGTTATTTATTTATTGCAAATGCAAGTGTCTCATAATAAATGTTATATAATAACAAAATAAAACATTTTGAGACTGTTATATACTTAGTAATTTGGTAGTAATTATAACAACAACTGAACTTCTGCATTAGACGGTTTTAAAGTTTTGGTTATAGTTCATTAGAATTTCTTTGAAAAGAATAGTAAATGCATAATAAGTCTGATAATCACAAGCAACAATTAGAGGGAAAATGTTATTAATTATTAATAATATTTTAGGACTGACAGCTCATCATAATATTTATTTATTGAAAATGCAAGTGTCTTTTAAACAGAGCAGTGTTAAAGATTATCAAAATATAACATTTTGTGAGTTATACTTATTAGTAATAATTATAACAGAAATTGTAAATTGCAGTCTTTATTATAGTCTTTCTTAGTCTATTATTAATATTATTGTTATTGTTATTATTAACATAATTTTTGCTTGTGATTATCAGACTTCATTGACAATCACTGACTATTCTTTCCAAAGAAACTCTTATGAACTGTAACTAAAACTTTAAAACCGTCTAATGCAGAAGTTTGGTATTTATCACATTTTGGTAAACCCATGCTTTGTGGGTGTTCATTTTATACAATAACTAAAAACAGAGAAATAAAAATGTAGGTCAGTATTATAATTTAGACTAACTGTGCCAGGATAACAATTATTTAATATTTGTTGTTGTTCTTAATTAATCAGTTTTCAAAACTTCAAAAAAATCAATGCATATATGGATGGACTCCAGCTGACATGCCTTCCATTCATTTAGCAAATCTTATGCTTTTTAACACACATTTTTAGCCTATACTAATTTTTTCTTCCTTCCTACATGGTAACAACAGCAGAACTGCACAGCCCTGAATGCATGCAGAAGGAACATTGCTCTTGAATATGCATCCAGTTTATGCTTAAGAAACAAGATGAAGGTGGCAAAATGCTTCAGGAAAAATGCTCTGATGTCACTACAAAACACCAGCGCACAAGATTGGAGAAAAACATCTCAAGTTGTATCCCCACCCGGAGCTGCGGTCCCTCACTGTTACTCTTGGTGATTGTTCGCAAAACTGCTTAGCATGTTTGGCATAGAGCCGGGCCATGGGAGTGTGTTCGCTCTCTCCTCCCCTACTTCTTCCAAGCTGTCTCTGCCGCCAGGAAGGCTTCCCAGAGCCACTAAAGAAGCACTGCACCAATGATGATTAGTCTAATGAGTGATTAATTAGGGAGCAGGCTGCGGGGAAGGGGTAAGGCGTTGACCTCTCTGAGAGGCCCTGAGAGAGAGGGAGAGAGAGAAGAAGGCCAACTCATAACCTGCAGAAGAAAATATTCAGTTGGATGCGATATGCGATTCACAGATCCACAGGAGTAGAATGGCCTTAGGGAGCATTTTCCCAATGGGTTAGCTGTCAAAAACCAAATTTATATACAATTTATAAATTTAATATTACAAAGATTTAAAGGAATAGTTCACATAAAATGATAATTCTATCATCATTTACTCACCCTCATGTTGTCAATGGACCCCATTGACTTTTATTATATGGAACAAAAACAAACCTTTTGTTATTATTAGTTTATTCCAAAGACAAAATAAAAAAAAAATAGCAATGGATGTAATGCTTGAAAATGACACAAAAGCACCATAAAAGTATCATAAGACTGGCCCTTAAAGGGATAGTACACCAAAATATCAAAATTCTGTCATTTATTCACCCTCAAATTGTTACAAACTTTTATGTCTTGTTTTCTTCTGCAGAATACAAAACAATTATTTTGAAGAATGCTGCAGTCTAAAATGCGCTGGAAACCATTGACTTTCATTGTATGGACAAACCAAAACAAAACAACCCACCTGCCAAACAAACAAAAAAGCTAAACAAATCTTTTATTTTCCATAGGAAGGAAAAAAAAAAAGAGCACAGTGTCCATAATGTTCAAAAATAACACAAAAGCACCATAGATTTCAGTAGTCCTTAAAGGGATAGTCCACCCTAAAATTAAAATACTGTCATTGTTTACTCACTCTCATGTTGTTCTAAATGCAATTCTTTCTTCTGCTAAACATAAAAGAAAATATTTTGTAGAATGCTGATACCCAAACACTATCAGTTCCCATTGACTTCCATTGAATCCTTACAAAGTAAGTCTGTGAGAACTAAAATTGTTTAGTTACCAACACTCCAAAATATCTTCTTTTATATCCCACAGAAGAAACTCATACAGATTTGAAGGGGAGTAAATGATGGCAATTTCCATTTTTGGGTGAACTATCCTTTTAAGCAGGCACTGTATACTGAAAATCCCGATATCTGCCCTAGTTTTCCTTGGCACGTTCATGAGCTCAGATGCTCAATTCATGAACAAATTTTTATTTTGATTCAGATCTTATAAGTTACAAGTGTTTTATTTATTTTACCATTTTATTCTGCCGCATTTGCAGTGCAAAACACCTATTTCTGACATATCAAAATACTGCAAAATTCTAAATATATGAATTAGACTGCATTATATGCATATGTGATACATCTAGAGTGGGATTAATTATGTGCAGTGGGTTGAGATGGGCATTAGGCTGTTTTTCACTCCCTTTCCATCTCTGTCCACAGAGTTGAGTTGAGGATCTGCGTTATGCATGATTAATCTTTATGATGGAGGCGTAATCTTTCCAGCGCTTCTCTTAAACAAATCTGCCTGGATCTTGATTTACAGTTATTTAATTAGAGCCTGAACTCTGTGATCAGAACGTAGCATCACTTAAAGACGGCAACCAAAGGAATCTGGCACGTACACCGTTCAAACAGAAAACTAATGGACGATAACTGTCAGAAACAAAAACTAACTGTAGGTGAATGAGGCAGAGCATCAGATTTATTGCTGCGGGCGACTTTCTCATCTCCACTTCAGAACAAGCAGTTCTTTAATAGAACTTGGCTTACGGGTGACTTTTCTTTAAGGGTTTTTATTCTGGAGTACATGAGGGTATCGTGGAGAGACAGAGGAGATATAAAAAGAGCTCTCTGTTTACACAATAGGCGTGCTCGATTTGATTCGGCAGCCCCTCTGTAGGCATAATGAGCGTAATACAGTACCTTGTGTTATGTGAGGAGATCAGGCACACTCTGTTACAGACCGCAATCGCTTTTGTGCCCACTTACACATCTCATCTCTTGTCTCTTCCCCTCCAGCACAAGACTAACTTTTAAACTACTTTGAACAGAATTATCCGAGTAGCTTGATCAAGCCGAGCGCAGTCGATCAGGTAAAAGCTATTTAGTAAAGCTTCCTCTCTGACAAGAAGTAATTTAAAAAACGTATGAAAAGAGCGAGGACTTTATAAGCCATTCTTGGGGGAACAAGCAGAACTGCTTGCTCTGATCGAGGTGGAATGAGTGCATGTGCGGTTTACGTTGCCGGAGGGAAAATTTAACTGTGCATAAGTTTTCTTGCCTTGAGTTTTGATGATAATAATCATGTTGGCTGTTCCCGACCTGTAATTTCTCCAAGATGCTTGCGAGTAATTAACAACCTGTTCTATGCTGTCTTTACTCGGTTCTCTGCCCTGCCTCTCTCTCTGATAAAACCACTGTTGTGTTTTAATTATGTCTAAGGGTGTTTCTTCAACTATATGGACACTTTTAGCCCTGTGGACTTTAATAAAGTCTATTGAAACACTCTTTTCACACCCTCACCAGTTTATTTAAAGTCTCTTAACTATGTCCAACAGTGTATATACATACACCAGAATAGAATTCAGCTTTTTTTTTTTCCTAAAAAGTACTTTTTCAACATTTCCAGTGCAGTGTCATTGTGCAGTAAGCATTCTGTAAAGGAAATTTTGTGATGCTAATTACATTTTGAACATATTTCTTAAGGCAAATTTCATTGGTTAAAAAAAATATAAAAATATAATAAAGTAACACAGTATATACAAATTCTAATTTTGCTATTAGAAACTGTAGGCATAATGAGCGTAATACAGTGGGGATGTTTTTCCCCAAATTAACAAAATGATAATAATAATGAAAAAACATATTCATTTTTACATTTATAAACATTTATTTTTATTTATACGTAATTTCTATTGACAATTTTATTTTGGACAAATTTCTGCAGTGTGGTGGAAACGTCTCAGGTTACGTATGTAACCATGGTCCCTACGCTGCGTCGAAACGCATATGGGAACGCCTTCAGCGTGACCAGGTTCTGAATATGATGTGTCAAACAAGGGCGAGGCGTCACGGGCGGGGTGACGTCACGACCAGGAAGCATATAAGCACGTGCGGCGGAGCCGGCTTCAGCTTCAAGTCATGAAGCAAGCGCTGGCAGGGATGCCGGAAGTGTGGCAATGCGACGCAGCGTCTCGTTCCCTTCAGGGAACCATGGTTACATACGTAACCTGAGACGTTCCCTTCCAGGAACTTCGAGCAGCGTCGAAACGCATATGGGAACGAGATACCAATGCCGCCAGACTGACAAGTCCCTGCCTGGTGTCAGGACGAAAGGACAGAGGAGCCGGGAGTGGCTCGGATGTCGAGGTCATAGAACCTAACGAAAGTCAGGGGCGTGGACCACCCAGCTGCGTTGCAGATATCCTGCATGGAACACCTGCCCAGAAGGCCTTGGAGGCCGCCACACCTCGGGTTGAGTGCGCTCTGACTCCCACCGGCGGGGGGAGCTCAGAGGCCTCGTATGCCAAAGCCATGGCACCCACAATCCACCTACTAAGAGGAGGGCTTCGTAGCAGAAAGACCCCTCTTAGGCGGACCATAGCACACGGGCAGCTGGTCCGCTTTCTCCACAGGGAGGACCTGTGGATGTATGCGTCTAGTGCTCGCACTGGACACATACGGTTGTGCTTCTCCTGGTCTGGCTCCCCGAAGGGAGGAGGACAGAAGGCCTGCAGTACGACCGGCTGTGGAACGACCGATGGGACCTTCGGAACATACCCCACGCGGGGGTAGAGGAATACTTTCGCCGAACCGGGCGCAAAGTGAATAGAGGCCGTAGTCAGGGCCTGAAGGTCACTCACCCTCCTCAGAGAGGTGATAGCCAATAAGAAAATGGTCTTGATAGTGAGGAGTCTCTCAGTTATCTCCTGAATGGGCTCGAAAGGTGCATTGCACAGAGCCTCCAGAACCACAGCCAGATCCCACGTAGGGACGAGATCGTACCGGAGGCCTCAGCGCACAGCGGAGGAAACGTGTAACCAGGCCACCGGTAAGGGTGTGGTATGACGAAATAACTGCCACGTAGACCTTAACAGTGTAATGGGTTACCCCTGCGGAGAAACGGGCCTGCAGGAACTCCAGTACTGCACCAACGGGGCAGTTGACTGCGTCGAGCTGGCGGTCCCCGCACCAAGAATTGAAGAGCCTCCACTTCAAGGCGTACAGTTTCCTCGTAGAGGGAGCTCTGGATTGGAGGATGGTCTCGACAACCTCGGTTGACAGACCGGAAGCTATGAGCTGTGCCCCCTCAGGGGTCACACCAACAGCTTCCATCACTCCGTGAGATGAGGTCCCTCCTGACGGGCACTTCCCACGGAGTGCCGTCGAGGAGAGATATCAAGTTTCAACTTTGGAGGCCTGTATCTCCGGCCCCCGAGGGACCTTAGGTTCAGGGACGGTGGCGTTGGATAGGGGTCTCTCAGCTCTAATTTTACCCAGAGTTTGGTGGAGTTTGTCCCCGCCTAGGGTGAGTTATTCCCGGTCAAAGTTTCAACTTCGGGGGGCATTGTGCTGACTCTTGAGTCGCAAAGAGGTCCACCTGGGCCTGGCCGAAAATACCCCAAATCTGCTTCACCACCTCGGGGTGAAGCCTCCATTCCCCGGGGCTTAAGCCCCTGCCTCGACAGGATGTCTGCTCCCACATTGAGATGCCCAGGTATGTGCATAGCTCTCAGAGATAAGAGCTTGCCCTGGGACCACACAAGGATCTGGTGTGCCAGCTTGTACAAGGGGCGCGACCGCAGACCTCCTTGGTGGTTGATGTAAGAGACCACTGCCGTGCTGTCGGTGCCCACCAGCACGTGGTGATCTCTCAGGTCTGGGAGGAAGTGCTTGAGTGCACGGAACACCGCTAACATCTCTAGCCGATTGATATGCCACGTCAGGTGGCAACCTCTCCACAGACCGCGGGCAGGGTGGCCACTCATGACCGCACCCCAACCGGTGAGGGAAGCGTCCGTCGCTAGCGAGACGCGGCGACAAGGAGCTCCCAACACCGGGCCCTGGGACCAGAACCAAGGATTCCTCCACATGTCGAAGGCACGGACACAACGGCGTGACACTTTGACAGCGCGGAGTGAGTTTCCCCTCAGGGAGACCCCCTTGGTCTTGAGCCACCACTGTAGGGGTCTCATGTACAGCAGGCCAGAAGGTATCACGCTGGACGCAGCTGCCATGAGCCCTAGCAGTCTCTGAAACTGCTTGACAGTGAGTGACTGGCCTTCTCGCACTCTCCTGACTGTAGTAAGGATCGACTCGATCCGAGCAGGGGACAATCGTGCCTGCATCGTGGTCAAATCCCACGCCACGCCTAGATAAGTGATTCTCAGAACCGGAGAAAGCACACTTTTCTTGGTGTTCAGTCTCAACCCCAATTCTTTCATGTGGGCGAGAACGACATCTCGATGCCGAACCGCCAACCGCTCTGATTGAGCGAGGATCAACCAATCGGCGATATAATTGAGTATGCGGATGCCCTGAAGCCGCAATGGGCCCAGTGCCGCATCCACACACTTGGTGAAAGTGCGGGGTGAAAGTGCTAGGCCGAAGGGAAGAACCCGATATTGGTTATATTGATATTGATAGCCTCTCGCTACGGTCTGCAGGACCCAAGGAGACACATTCGGCAGCCGCTGCCAGGCTGTCAAATGCTCTACTAAGGGAATCAGTCTCTCGAGACTGACCTCTGGTGCAGCCAGACCGCTGTCTCGAAGCGGCGCACCGGAAGGAGGCACGTGGCCTGGCTGCTGGGGCGAGTTTCTCGGCTCCGCGCTGCCGGGCGGACAAACCTGAGAAATATACTCGCTGGGACCGGCTGTGCCCTGGAACAGCGGCAGGGTCAGCAGAGAAGTCCCTGGAGGGCACCGAGGGGAGACGGTCACCGTGTGCCCCGGTGTAAGCCGCTCCACCCCAGTAGGGGTCGTCCTCCGTAGTCCTGGGGCTCACCCGTCAGGACCTCTGAACGAACCAGACCCTGCAAGGCAGGACCCAAAGAGACACATTCGGCAGCTCGCTGCCCAATGATCTTCTAAGGGAATCAGTCTCTCGAGACTGACCTCTGGGTTCAGAGAAGCGGCCAGACCGCTGTCTCGATGCGGCGCACCGGAATGAGACGCGTAATCTGGCGGCTGAGGCGAGTTTCTCGGCTCCGCGCTGCCGGGCGGACAAACCTGAGAAATATGCTCGCTGGGACCGGCTGTGCCCTGGAACAGCGGCAGGGTCAGCAGACAAGTCCCTGGAGGGCACCGAGGTGAAGTGGTCACCGAGTGCCGCGGTGCAAGCCACTCCACCCCAGTAGGGGTCGCCCTCCGCGGTCCTGGGGCTCGCCCGTCAGGACCTTTTGCGCGAGGAGCTGGTATGCAGAGGAGGCTGCGCCCGCCCAGCAGCCACCTGAGTTTAGAGAGCGCGCATACCCTCTGCCCACCAAAGATGTTGTAAGCAGAGCAGGAGCCTTCAAAGGCGATGCCGTAGAGGGAGACAGATAGCTCGCAAGCGTCTGTTCAACCCGCGGCATCGCCGCATACCCGCGCTCTTTCAGTTCCCGTGGGAACGAATGGCCGGGACGAAAAGATTTCACCCGCGATCTCGACACCTCGGTGAGGAGATCGGGGAAAACGGAAGGCTCCTGTGTAGAAGTAGCTCTCTGGGGCGAGAGAGGCGGCGAAACCTCGTCAACGCTCGTCACATCAACCTCCTCGGAGGACGCAGCGTCAAGCCCTCGTCTCGGGGGAAGAGACCGCTTCCGAACCGAGAGACGGGGTGCCAGATCAGGCGCGGGAGGAGATAGGGACATGCCCGTCTGACTCTCGCCAGCCAGATCAGCCTTTTTTTCTCTTTTTTTTCTCTCTGCAAGCCCCGCGAGCGCAGCCGCCGCTCTGCCTTTTTTTTCTCTCTGATTTAAAGGCAGAAGCGGGACCGGCTTTATTCATTTTATGCTTGAGCAAAAACTGCAGCTTACAAAGCTCATAGTTATATCATATTGGGGTGACAGAGGCGGCGAAACCTCGTGAACGTGGTCTGAAAACGTGGTCTGAAAGCTTCACCCCTGAGCTTGCCCTTGGCTTTGGCATGATACTGAATGCTTTCCACTTAAAACTAGGACAAACAACAGTAAATAAGACTGACACACACAGAGCGCTTCGCTGAATGACAAAAAGCTGAAGCCGGCTCCGCCGCACGTGCTTATATGCTTCCTGGTCGTGACGTCACCCCGCCCGTGACGCCTCGCCCTTGTTTGACTGATTACACATCATATTCAGAGCCTGGTCACGCTGAAGGCGTTCCCATATGCGTTTCGACGCAGCTCGAAGTTCCTGGAAGGGAACAGGGTTATTATCATTACTAAAACTAAATCCATAAAAAAATGGAAAAATTGTTAAATAAATTAACTATAAAATAATAAACTAATAAATAAAAATTTATCAATACTATACAGAAATACACACAACAAAATAAGACAATAAAATTATAAATTACTAAAATTAAAGTGAAAACAAACAAAAATATAATCTAATACAAAATATTAACAAACTAAAGTATATCAATATATTGTGCATAACTGAAATAACACTAGGTGGAAATGACACCATATTTTGGTACAACCATATTATTTTTGTAGAAATAGATAATTTTTACAAAATAAATATGAAATGGAATATTTGGTAATTTTACGTTTTGCTTATATTATCTTATTTTAAAACTTATTTTATAATTTAATAATAATAATAATAATAATTTTCATTACCCGTCATTCCATTTGAATTTTTTTTTTTGGTTTTTATGAATGAATGACTAAATTGAGCTGAGTTGAGCTGAATGAATGAATGAATGACATGTTTCCTCATGACGCATTTATTTCAGGTCTTAATTTTGATCTAGGATGGAACTAAATGGCCTCATTAGCAGTACATTTATGATCTGCTGCTTATCTAAAACAGCTCTGATAGGGAGCCTGAGATCTGACTGATGTTTTTTTATGAATGCCACCTCAGTTATAAATAATGCTAGGTAGCAGATACCCCCCCCTCCACAAAGTTTGATGCCAGAAGTTAGGGGTGTCATAGGAGGCATTTCCTGCCAGGAACACCGAGACTCTATCACAATGTGAGCACTTTTCTTCATGTGCCTGGAGGGTGCCTGTGGAGACTCTGGATCTCTGTGTTCTGCTGTAGTTCACACTGGGTGATTACATTTCAAATTTGGATTCAGTTCTCGTCTCTGAAGTTTTATGGACCTTTTACACAAGATTTAGTGTGTCTTACTTGGCTCTGGTAACGGCACGTAGAGACTGCGGCAACTCTTTGCTCACATATGAATCGGTTTTGGAGCATAACGAATGTACTGTATTGTCATTCAAATCCAAAAGAAAATTTGACAATTTAGAAAAATAAAATGTTGATCTTTGATGAATTTATTACATGATATGGCAATAAATTGAGTTAATTAATTAATTTAATGGCTCGTTATTAATAATATAAATATTGACTGACAAGGCGTGTTAAAATGTTTTAATATATTATTTTGTGCTTTTGTTGTTTTTCAATATTTAATTTGGTTAAATATTAAATTTTCTGTTTAGCTTTATTATTATTTCAGTTTTAGTAGTTCTGATTCTTCATTTTAAGCATATTTCAGTTAGCTACCAAGGCAAAAAAAATAATATTGTTTGTTTTTCATCTAATATTTATAGTTAATTCTATTTGCTGAAAATTATTTTTTAATAGTTTTAGTTGACATTTATAAAACTGATTGATAGCCCTAAAATAGTAGGCTACTATGAAATTATACTTAACCCAGTGGAGCTTTTTCACATCATAGGTGAACCGAACCTTAACCAATCTTGATGTAAAGAGTTATGACAAGAGTGTCGATCCCAACTGTAGGAGTGGCTCTCTGGCCCAAGGTTAAAACAATTCCCACCCAATCATACAAACAACACAATGGAATAGCTGTCACACGGGAAGACAACAGAGGTGATGGGAGCGGACAGGGCTGCGGTTTACGTTCAGGTGGAGTGTTCCCGCTAATCCGATATGACGTTCACATTTGCCGCTCGAGTGGAGCAGTAAGCCAGGCTTTGAAAAGAGCGACAGGCCTCCTTCAACAGGTTTCAGAAGGTGTAGGGTTATGGAAGATTGGCCACAGTAGATGGGGGTGGTTGACCCAGCCATATTTCACCATTAGACTGTGACTGGAGTCACGTTTGACCACTTGCCCCCCCTCCACCTCATTCCTGTTCGCTGCCGCTACACTGTGCTATTTCCATATGGCCTCTGCTAAAAGCTATTTTGTCAACATTAGTCATTGTCAAAGCGATTCTCCCGTTTTGATCATCAGATGTTTATTTGTTGTTTGTTTGTACCTGGGGGAATCGTACATTTCAGATTGAGCACAAGCTAAAATTGCGTTGTAAAGCTGTATTTCATAGGGTGCACTTAGCTAAAAGAAGCTATTTGCATATGGTTTCTTCCAGTTAGTGGCCCTGTCACCATGTGAGGATCTCATTATAGTCGTGCCTCCTCCAGTGGCTCAAAACCCTTCATGATCTCTAAATTTCTCTCTGTCAATCTGCTTTTTCTTCTCTATATAGTGTATGTTGCACAGGGACTAATTAGCAGAGACACAGACCTCTGTGATCTTTCCCCTGCAGTACGGGGTGTCGCCAACTGTAAAATAAAATATGCTGCATAAAAAACTACACAGATTTTTCCAGTTTTAGCTAAATAATAATTGAAAATATGTATATTATAGTAATTATAAAAATAAATTAATGCATACTGTATAATTTTGTAATATATTACTATGTTGCTAATATTAATATTTCAAACCACAATGTCTGTCTGTCTGTCTGTCTGCCTGTCTGTCTGTCTATCTGCCTGTCTGTCTGCCTGTCTGCCTGTCTGCCTGCCTGCCTGCCTGCCTGCCTGTCTGTCTGCCTGTCTGTCTGTCTGTCTGTCTGTCTGCCTGCCTGCCTGCCTGCCTGTCTGCCTGTCTGTCTGTCTGTCTGCCTGCCTGCCTGCCTGCCTGTCTGCCTGCCTGCCTGCCTGTCTGCCTGTCTGTCTGTCTGTCTGTCTGCCTGCCTGCCTGTCTGCCTGTCTGTATGCATTGCTGTTACCTTTAAACATGAGTTCATTGGTTCAGTTCCATCAACCACAGGTTGAGAATAATTAATCTAGAATAAATAAATAACAAAACAAATAATTCTATCTATCGTTCTATCTATCTATTAAAATATAGTTTCATACACATTCAGTTTAGTAATTTAGTAATTTATTAATGAACTATGGGTTATGAATAATATGATAATGATAATTGTCATGAGTCGACAGTTGCTCACTGTCTTACAATGACAGCTGCGGTGTGAAAACCTTGTCCTACAATGTTTTTGCACAATTTTGGACACAGAAGGCCACCAAATGGGAATTAAATATTCCATGGAGAGATTTATAAAATATTTCAAAATAAATACAGTGGGTAACTCGAAGCGAGGGTTTACAGATCACAATGCAAGTGGGAGAAGTCTCATATTACGGTCGGTCATCACGATCACGGATGACAACATGCAAGATCAACACTGTTCATGTATCGCAGGGTACGATTAAATTAGTGTACATTTAACAAGTTTAATATGGAGAGGCACTGAAATGTAGACCTTCGTTTATGTGTTTTTGACCTACACTGTACAAGATGCGAGAACAGTCCGCTATTTAGGTTTTTACATTAGCATAGACAAACTAACTTTAACATTAGGTTGTTTTAGCCAGAGATACCTTGCTAAAGCACACGATAACATTAATGTTCTGCTTGAGCAGATGAAAACTGTAACTTAATGAGTGTATGACAACCAGAAAATGAACGTTTTTGTCTTCATTTGTATTGGGGTTGAATACTTAGGGACATTTTGCTCTGTTTTGTTTGGAGTCAGGAAATGTAATAACATAAATTATATTGCCCATCCTCTCAGGATACCTGCAATCAGTGTTACAAGTAAACCCCATAAAACCGATGCGAGCTTCGGATCTTCCAATCTTTCTCTATGGCACTGAAACCCTAAAGATGTCCGAGTTCCGCTCCCCGTGCTATTGATATTCGACTGCCATTGGCTAGTCTGTGTTCAAGGGGAGGGGCTTACCGATAGGTCAATTGGGGGCACACAAATCATAATATTCAGTGAGCGGTTTAGCAGAGACAGTTCAGCTTGCAGTGAGAGGCTGAACTGTGATTCAGAACTGAGGCTGTGCAGATTCCTATGACCTGTTGCATCTGAGAGCTGGACAGGAGCGAAATGTTTGCACGAGGAGCAAATTTGTGTATGTAATCACTTACTGCTGGCTGAGAACACTGTCAGAAATTATACAAATATGCATTTTGTTTATTAACAAATATTAATTTGTGCTCTATATTTAACAATACATTTAATATTTTCTTTAACATTTAAAATTCAAGTGTAAGCTTTTGATCTACATTTGAAGTACACATGTAATTTAACATTTACTGTATAAATATTTATTTTACCCTAAATTCATAAAACATTGAGCATTGCACAACCTTTTTAGTGGATATTTAAGTTTAATTTGTGCGATTTTACATTAGCAGCCAATGTACTGCAGTTAACAGGAGTGACTTTTCCTTCTGTAGGTTATGTTTTACCCAGAAGGCCTTGATCTTGCAGTCTAGATTCATCATTTAGATAATTGAAATTGCAATGTTAGAAAATAAATAAAGTCATCAAGATGGATCATGACTTCTAGGCCTCTACGGAAATTCAATTGGTCAAGGTAACCTAATTGCAGACTCATCCAAAAAGAACTTCACCCTCAGGCTGCTGCGTAACAGAATGCATTCAGGATCCCGGTAGATCCTGGAAAAGCACACCTTGGAGCTAAATATGGAGAAAGATAAAAACGGAGAATCCAGCAGGATTGGCATGAGTATGTGCTAGTTAATGTAGAAGGGAAAATTGTCCCTAATTAGCATGGAGCTGGGAAAAGGTTAGCGTCATGTATCACTGCACAGGGCAGTGAGACGTACTTTTAATTGGAGATAGGAAAGCTCTGACCAGAACAGTAGGGCTGTGCATTTACCTCAAATTCTGATAATATCATGTAATTGGAGAGAAATCTGTCATGGAAAACTCTTGCTCATGTTCTCGAAGGCTTACACTTTAAAGGAAGATTAATTAAGTTACGGCTTCATTCTCTAATTGTGTATACTGAGATAATGAGTTGAAAGTTGAAGCAATTATTCCCTTCTCGTTCTCTTTTTTATTTTCTGGCACCAGATATTTTTGTATCTGAGAGTATGTTTGAGGTCAGATGGAAAGAACAAAGTTAAATCTCACTGACTTGAAAGTAAATGGAATTGTGTTAAATTAATGAACCAGTTATGATTCCGATACCTTTCCCTCCCTATCAAACACTCGATAGAAAAGCGTTGATAAGAAGATCAGCCTCGTAACCCTCTTCATTACAGTTTTAGCTTGCCGCACAGCAGGGTTCATGGAACTCGAACTGATGTTAAATCATGAGTTGGTTAATTGTATGCTCTGACAGGGGACTAATAAATATTGATATGAATTATTCAGACCATATGTATATCTTTGATTGCTCATTATGGGCAGTGAATGTACTACGCAATGTTAAATCGAGCTGCTACAAATGACAAAGAGCAGAAACCATAAATACACTTGAAACCTGCTAATGGAAGTCATCGTTATGAATTTATGCTTTGGAAAACGTAAATCATTATAGATTGTTTCAAATTGGCACCAGCTCAGGCATGAATAACCTTGTTCATGCAGAGCTAAACTGAAAGGCTACAGTAATAAATGAGGAAAAGATAGACTGGGGTAAAGTTCTGGTGTTTGATAGGCTATGATGTACAGTAATGAAAAACGGTCTTTAAGAGATGAACTAAACCATCGAGTCTGGATATATGCTTACTTACAGTATCTCTCTTTTCTCTGTTATTATTTGATTATCATTTGATGAGTAACTGCTGCCATGATCAATAAAAATATGTCTGTACTACTGCTCAAAAGTTTGGGGTCAGTAACACTTATTTTTTAAAGAGTCTAATACTTTAAAAAATTCAGCATGGATGCATTTCTGCTATTGCTATTTCTGAATTGCACTATTTCTGAAATGCAGCAGCTTAGTTAATAAGATGCAGGTTTTTGTGAATTATTGAATTACGTGGCACAACTGTTTAGTGAATTCATCCCTTGATGTTCTGATGTGTGTGCGTACAGTACGTGTTAGTCAGGATTAATATTTGATCAAAACCAACTGTTTTTCAGGAGGATTTTTGTGTCATAAAGCGTCCAGGAAGTGAGTCATGAGTCTGAATGAATTATGCAACGAATGGAGTTTGTACTACATACTGATTATTACATTATTTGGTTGTAGTTGAACAGTATGGCTATACATACATAAATATATATATTTTTTTTTCATTTGAGCATGTTTATTCCCACAATGCGCTTAGTAAAACAAGTATTGTATTGTAAAAAAAACAAAAACAAAAAAAAAAACAGAGCCTCACTGCACTAAGGTACAGTTTTGCAAAGTCATATTACTGGGCAAGTCATCCATGAAATTTTCTCCTTTTGATATGTCTGCTAGTAACCTACCGGTAAGCTATTACCCATTGATATTCATTTGGAGTTGGAGTTCTGGCTCCAGCTTGTTATCCCGCTTTTGCTCCATTCAATTGCAGTGCAGATCCATTCATTGAATACCAATGGGCATAATTCTTTTTTACCTGAGTTTCAACTGGGAACGCAATTGGATGAGGTTGATTCCAACAATCACATGGCTGTTTGCACTCAGCAGGATGACAGTGGGCAAGCTTGATGAAATTAAAAAAAGTCAAGGTAGGCGCTACCATGTTGAATTTGCGGAGCTGAGCTGAAAATGGGCCAAGCGCTGGAAAAGAAAGAGGAGGGGGAAAAAAGCAGAGCATGAACTAAATCAAGCCCCTTAATTGGCTTGTTAAGACATGAAAGAGTCGACTGAGTGGGGTGGCCTTGAAGGAAAAGTAGAAAAGGGTTGGAACAAGAGAGCAACAGACGGGAAGGAGGATAATGGAAGAGCGGGGAGGGAGAGAATAAAAAGCTGAAGTTAAGTTGACCGACAACTTTGTTTAATTTGGCCGTTTTTACAGAGTGATTGGGAAGCCAGAGCTGTTTGCAGGGGAATGAGATTGTGGCATGCACCGAGGCAGTCTGATGAAGCCATTACGGGCCTCCCTCTCTCGCACTCAATCATTCTGACACATCAATAGGTGCGTTAGATGGTCATTCCTCAAAAGCCAACCAACCCACCTTGCCTACAGTACTAATCGTTCCAATCATTCAGTGAGAAACCGGGAACCTCTAGCCTCTGTAGCGGTGTTCCCTTTCCCAACATTGCCTAAATCCAGCCAACCTTTTTTTTTTTTTTAGCAAAGCCAGTGTAATTCTTTATCAGTTTTCTTCAACTATTTGGGAATAAAATCCACAGTGTGGAATGGAGCAGTAGATGGATACCTGGACCTTTCTGGTGGATTTTTACCACAAAACTAGCTGTTTGGTGGGTTGATGTGGTGAAGAACATCATATGAAGCAATCTCAAATGTTTACTTAGCAGAGCAAGGCTTTCTAGGCAGAAAAGACTGTGGATGTCTCCTTTGATTTCTGAATTTGACCATTTGCCTGGGTTCATTTAGATGAATAGGCTTTTCCAGTCCAGAAATAAAAGATTTAAAAAATGAGAGGCATTTCTGCTGAATTCAAGGCAATACTCTTTACTATGTTTAGACTCTGCTCTTGTCAGTGCTGTATCACAATATGCTTCCTTTCAGCAGCACAGCAATCAGATTACACTGTGGTTCCCCCGCTAATATTCCCGCTTTGGCTCTGTTATTTTTCTTTGTCTCTGGCAAGGCATATGCTCTGGCAAACAACACTACCATGTGTTTTTTGAGGTTTTTGTAAAACACCTGGTAATTGATAGATTAATTATCCTTGTGTTTATGGATACAAAATATATTTGTCCTATAACATACCAATTTTTAGTTTTTTTTTTTTTTTTTTTTTTATGTGCCAGACCATATTAGATATTTGAAATTTCAAAATAAATATAAATTTTATACTATACATTATAATGTTGTGATGCCAAAATTCACATGTCGAATTTAAAGATATTAATTTTATTTTTAATTTTTTATTATTATTTAAACAAAGTAATATTAATATTAGTAATTTGTCATTATCATATGTTTTTTTTATGAATTGACCAATTTTGGTTATTTATTTGTGCTTGCTTATTTCAATTATTTTTACATTTAGCTAACTTTTTCTGTCATCTAACACTCACTTATAGTTTATCTTAGAACATTAATATCTTAGAATAACACTAATAATTTAACAAAAGTGTTAGATGTAATCTTTATCAAATTTCAAAATAAGTATCTATTTTTTATTGCTGTACATTTATTTTTCATGCTGTACATTTATAATTCACTTTGCAGCATTTAAAGCTATTGATTTTAAATTTTTTATTTACTTTTTGTTTGAAAAAAATATAGAATTTTAATATGAGCAATTTGTCTGTTATTGGCTGATTGTAGTGTTGTTGTTTTTTAATCTTCATCAGCCAATTTTGAAATTTTGGATATTTAATTGTGCATGATAATTTCCATAATTTTTACATTTAGACAAAGATAAACTTCCAAATGAATATCCATTTTTCATACTGTACGTTATAATGTTGTGATGCCTAAATTTACTTGTAGCATTTAAAAGGATTTGAGTTTTTATTGTTTTATTTTTTTTTTATTTAGACAAAGTAGTGTAGAATTTTAAAAACATCTATTTGTTGGTGGAGAATAATAATTAGTTTTTTCGTGCTTGTGTTCTGAGTCAGCAGGGTTCAAAGTTCAGAGGTGAATCTGAGTGTGAGCCGCTCAGAGGTGACCGTTTTTCTTTCAGTCAGGCTCTATAGCTGGTGAGGGTGCGTCAGTGTGCCCGGCTTTGAAGCACTCCACATAACTGGATTCTTTCGCTACACCGCAGCAGGGGGGGAGAAAGGATGAGAATCCAGGGAAGAAACGTGTGCGGTACAGTTGCTTTTGCCGGGTTGCCTCCAGCCACCCACTGCAGTAATCAAACTAAGCCAACCTGACCCACTTTACTGCCGCTATCCAAGCCTCGATTCCTCTTGCTCTCATCCATGTTTCCTTTGCTACCTACCCTTTTTTTCATGACTCCCTGCCAGGCTGCCCACTCTCCACCTTGTCCACTGTTCTGTATCCACACACAAATGCTCAAACGATCCTCAGTGTAAATGCCGAAATCTCCAGCTCTACGCATCGTCGCTGCTCCATAGGCAAGCCGAGTAGGAGGTGCTAACAGAAGGAGAATGCAACATCAACCCTGCATGCCTGACAGGTCTCTCTCCCACAGAGGAAGGATGAATTAGATGGAGGGTGCTACAATAGCCAAGCTGATTCGCACATGGCCCTCTGGGTTTTACTCCCACTGGCCTCTGCTTTCCTGCCTCTGAGCCCCATGCTGCTCAACTCCCACCGCAGCCATCAGGGTGAGGATCATTACCTCTGACAAGAGCTTCTCCATGAGTAATCACCAGTGTGGGAAACCCAACAAACAACCATTTCAATCCTGCCTCTGCTCAGTCAAGAATCCTCTGCATCGCATGCATGCCATCTCTACTTCCTGCCTGTACTGTTAAAGAAAATGTTCACCTGAAAAATGAAAATTCTGTCATTATGTACTCACCTTTATGTCATTAAAGAACCATCTGCTATTTTGTGGAACACACAAGGAGAATTTTTGAAGAATCTGCTCTCAATAAAACAAACATCATATGGTAATATGAATCATATTGTAGTATTGTAGCTTAATGTGTTGCTTTTTTTCGAAATAGTTGGTGGGTTGCCTGAATGAGTTGTCTAACGGAACAGTTCAACCAATGGGACAGTTCTTTTACTCACCCTCATGTCGTTCCAAACATTTATGACATTTGTTCTATGGAACACAACATTTTATTTAATTTAATTAATTTTTTGATGTTTTTGTTTGGTTTTGAACCTCATTAACTTCCATTGTAATTTGAGACATTATTTTTGTGTTTTGTTTTTTGTTTTGGCTGATAAAAAATATAGAAAATCACCAATGCAACATGTAAACAACATTTTATTTTATTTTTGATGTTTTTGTTTCGTTTTGGACCTCATGAACCTCCATTGTACGAACAAGTTCAGCCATTATTCAGCATATCTTGTGTTTGTGTTTCATGCAGGTTTGGAATGACATTGAAGTCTTCAAGGAAGTCATGAATAATTAGTCTGATTTCAGGGTCTTCTGACCCCAGTGGGACTAATATCTTAAGTGGTGTTTACATAAAATCTGCTCTACCTGGACAGGGTCCAACACAGGGACCTCAAGATACTGTGTGTTTCTAGTTTTTTAAAGATATGTTTCATAGTGACCACATCCATCAAGTACCATATAATAACACCATTTAAGTACACTGAAAGTTGTTCATATGACTTATACAACTAATCCAAGTCTTATGAAGCCTATTCGACAGTTTTATGAGGAACAGACTGAAATTTAACATCGTTTTCCTGCACGACAGCTCTCAGAAGTCATTCTCCATTCCACATTTGAAATGGCATGATATGTGTTATTATTACGCCACGTGAGAACCGATGGTGTTCATTAATAATGTTGTGTCATTTGTAAATCTGATTTTAGACTTGGATGAGATTTCAGAATCATGTGTCATAATGCTGGCACACCTTTCATTTGACCTAATGATATAATACACAGCTGTGAGGCGTATAGAGGCCCGCACCAGCTATTCTGCTATGAAAATTTGACATGACCCCTCATTAATGCATTAGCGATAATGCTCACAGTCAGCTTCTCCGACTGCCTTTCTCTTCCGCTCTGCTTAGAAGCAGCTCAGTGATGATATTGGAATATCAAAACCTTTGCTCTAACATAAAATTATGCCATTACCCATAGGAAAACAGCCAAAACCAAGTCGGCAGAAAAAACACTAGCGGTTAAAGTGATTTTCTCCGAAATTCAATAAGTTGTAAATCAGTGAGCACCCTTCCTGCGATTACAGCATTATTTACTCGGAGAGGCCAAGTCTCCTTTGCTGTCCTGTGCCTCTTAAACAATGAAACAGGAGAACCGCCTGGACTTTATGAACATAAAACAAGTTAGCCGACACAGTCGTTTCGCATTCCCACTATTGCAGCTGTCAGGGAAAGCAAATCAAAACTGTGAATGGCTTTTTGTTGTTTTGTGTTTTCTCTCTCTCTCTCTCTCAGTGTGACTTCAAGCACAGGGATCATTTGTTCTTTCTCTCTGTCATCGCTGCCAACTGCTCTTTTCTAAATAATGCACTTTCCACTATAATGGCCACAGTAATACCCAGCCACAGAAATATTATCCTCTGTAATTTTTTCCCTCATTTTTCAATGAAACAGCGTTTTTTTTTCTTTTCTTTCTCCCTCACAATCTCACAGACAACGCATTTAGCTTAATGAGCGTGGCTGATAAAAAATATCGACTCTCGCAAAATCGCCAATGCAACATGTTAAAAAATCGTTCTAATTACTATGTGACCTGACATGAAATATTTCTAGACCAGATGAGATCAAAACAACTCCCTGCTGGGCTTCTCGCTCGGCTTAAGCTGTTCTGTTTCTTTCATGCATTTTCAACTTCTTTTCTTTGTGTTCTTCTCTTCTCTCACCATATTTATTTATTTACAAAATGCTCATGTGGCCACGTGAAATCATGCCAGTACTCTTCGGGGTATAAATCCTTATATATATATATATATATATATATATATATATATATATATATATATATATAATTATTGAAACTTTTTTGTCAACTCTGAGCTGTCATTGTAAGGATAAATCTGTGTAACAAACAACATCAAAAATCTCTGCAATTTCTCTGGGAAAATAATAGCATACAGGTTTTGGAGCAACATGAGTGTGAGTAAATGATGACAAATGATGGCTGCAGAATTCCTTTAGGCTGACGACTACATGCCATAGGACAGAATTAGCACAGGTCCACAACTCCGACACCTTTGGATGCAGAAACTAACCTTATCCCACCTGCTCTGTAAATACAGATTTACAAGTCTAAATACCCACCAAGGTCTTTCTTCATAGTTGCATCATTAAATTCATGAACCTCCTTAAAAAATATTTGAGGCATTTCTGTCAAATGCCAAATTAAAGAATTATTACTGAGACAGATACTTCCAGTAGGCAGTGGGAAGCTGTAGCCTTGTGCCAGAAACAGAATTCAGTCCTTTAGATGCTGCTTGTTTGAATCCCCCACGCTCTGGAGGAAGGCCAAGCAGAAGGATCTGCCTGGCATGAGCGAGGTGCTATTAATCGCCTGTTCAATATGAACTCACAATCTCATGCTGAGATGTTTGAATAAGGGAGACCTTATCATGGATTAGCATACTAACTGACATATGGGCCATATCTGCGATGTAAACATTAGCGGTATACTGTTACAGTCCACCGTGAGCTAATTGCGGTTTCGAAGAGGTTTCTTGTGAAACGTTCCCTCTCTGCTATGAGATCTTTCATCTTCTTCTTCTCAACGTACTTTGAAATGGGTTTGTAAATATTGCCACGTGAATCCGACAGAATAACGAAACACCACTAAACGGCCATCTGTACGCGGGCGTTCTTTGCCAAATTTGTTAATTTCACCAAGACTGGATAGATTAGTGAGACTTAGCTATGTGGGTGGACTTCAAATGGCATTGATGAAAACAATGGCTCATGTTTTCAGGCTTTTTAACTTGGGCTCCGTGTTTCTACATGCCACCTGACATGTCCTTCACTGCTCTTCCATCTGTGTCGTCACTCACACATGCACACGTCCTCGCTTCTTCATCCCCCAGCTTCTGCCACCAAATAAAAAGCTTGTCCCAGAGGTTGTCAGAGCATGAGAACTTATAGCCACCCACGTTCGGCTCGGTCCACAACCTGCACTCTCATTCCTGCTGTTTCACATGCTTTATCACTTTTTCATCCTCCTCCCCAGCTTTCGCCCTCAGACACTAAATCAGGTGATATGAGATTGTTGTCATCCTGGAATTACCAGACAACAGTCCGGCGCTATTCCATCCTGTGATATGACACATGCAAAGATGGGAAAGGTTATGCGATTAAACCACAATTTTCTCTGTGCCCATCGCAAGCACCAAATTGTTTATTTGTAAAAATAAATCACTTAAGGATTTTTAATAACCTATAAAAAAGTCCATAAAGTCCAGATTCATATTTGATACTATGCTATTATATAAATATATGTGTGTATGTATGAATTTTACCATTCAATAGTGACAGTGAAGATTACAGAAGATTTATATTTCAAATAAATGCTGTTCTTTTGAACTTTCTATTAATAAAAAAATCCAAAAAGTTTGCAACACAGTATAAGAAACACAACTTTTTTCATCATTGACAATAAAGAAATATTTCTTGAATTATTTTATTTAGATATGTATACAAACACACCTTTTGTGGACTTCATTGTGTTACATTATATATTTGAACATTGAATTTTATTGCAGTGTCCATTTGAATGCTGTATGTTGACGTATCTTTAAAAGCAGCACTTTTCTAGTTTGTTGTTATTAAGCCCTACTGACTATTGAGCGATGGTTGTGCCCAAGACAAAAAATATTTGGAAAACCCTGAGATATAAATATTGAAGAAAGTCCACATATAGTCGTTTAAAAGTGTGCAAATGAAGGAGAAGGAAGCAAAAATCCAATTGAACTGCGAGTCGTGACTCTTCCCAGTTTGGAAGATGAATGAGCTGTGTTATTGTTGCATTATTTGGACAGGGTGATGAAGGAGGCTGTGACCTACAGAGGGGAAAGTAAAATATAAGTGACTGATTCCTGCTTCGAGAGAGAGAAAGAGCAAGAGACAGGAAGAGAGAGAGAGAGAGCCTGTTTGCTGGTGAGTTACATTGGAGCGCTGTGCCCTGCATCTCATCCGTTCTGTCTTATGTCTGAGACATAATCCCGTTTTCAGCACAAAATCATTTAGCTCTTTGGCACCACGTATGTCATTAACCTGCCTGGGGTCGGGCTGCCTCTCCATTCTAATTCACTCTTCTGTTCCATCACCTAAGCTTCAGCAGCGCTGTTATATATCAGCCAGACAGAGCCCAATCATCTAGCCGCCTGCTGTCTCTCTGATTATTGTTGACCAGCAAAACACTTGACCTGCAAACGGCAGCACTATGAGAGTAATCTACCTTGACATCTTTGTATCTAATGGCGTAGCAGGATCGATGGCCCGCACACACACCCTGTGGGCACGGGAGGCTGATTCCCCCTCTAAAGTGTGTGGCCAGAGCTGGCTGTCTGAGCCGCTCTGACACACGGACACATAACTCATTTAATTAGTCATAGTCAGGGACTCCTCTGGACTCCAGGGATTCAGAGTGTCCACTGCTCAGGTGCTGGTAGGAGAGGATACAGAACAAAATGTTTTGTTTGACACCTGGCAGTGGAAAAAAAATGACAGCTCTCAATGTCCGGCAAATGCTAAAAATGGGTTTGCACAAAATGCAGGCATTTATTTGATTAATCTGTTAATAAACTCAGCGATGGTTGTCGTGTATAAGGCCATGTTTGATCATCTCAATCTTTTTATGCAGGAAATTTATCTCACCAATTTTTTTTAATTCTCACTCAACCTCGTGCTGGAGATGTTTTGGTCTTTTTTACATCCTCCTCCTTGTTTCATCAAGATGCAGACAGCAGGGCCACAGTTTGGAAAAAAATAAAGTTCAATGTATTGATGCAAGGCGCAGAAGAGGCTTCCCAGGAAAAGTGGTGCGTCAGCTGCAGGTTTGATGTCCAGGCTCTTGCCCAAGGGGAGGCAGGTTGGCACCCAGAGATATTGACATGGGGACAGATCATTAGCCCTCTCTATCCACCCTGCCTCAGTCCCACGTCTCTGTTAAAGGTGCCAGTGTGTGTTAAGGTGCCAGAAGTTTCGCCTGTTAGGCATAACAGGTAGGAAGACCATGATTCCTGATTGTTCCGCCCATTAATCTGCCATTGTGAGCATGACAAGAAGTGCAATTATTTCCTAATATGACACTGCGTTCAATGGCGTGGTGGAGTTCAGAATTTCTTATGTGTTGCTGTTTCTCTGTAGGCACATGAAATATGATTACACGTTAGCGAAAATGAGATATTGCATAGAAATACAGGAGTTTATTGATTTAGAGTAGGCAGCCTCGCCGCAAGATGGGAAAAAAAATAGCTCGATTGAGCAGCGATTTTGGTGGTGTAATGATAATTGCAGCTTGAGGTGGAGATAAAGTTTCTCAGACAGGCCAACTGAAACCGTCATACCTGGATTTCTCCCAAGAACAAGAATTATGTGCTAATGATAACTTGAAGAATGTACTTCAGTATTGTGTTAGATGGTGGATACTTTTGCAAAGCAGAATCACTCGGCCTTGCAATGAGCTGTTAGTGCAGCAGTATTTCTGTAGAGAAATATTTCTTCAGCTACGGGCGCTTTTATGTCCCAAGGCTTAATTTTTGTTAAAATTTTTTTTTTTTCATTTGTTATATGTGGGTCACATGAAGATCTTTCTGCAAACTTGATTTGCTTTTGCTACTTTTTAAAATTGTTTTATTTTATCCTTGTCTCAGACCCAGACATTCAGTCCCTGAAAATGAAACTTAAAAATAGTTATTGCATTCTAAAACTCTAAAATAAAATAAACAAGTATTGAAATAATGTTTAAAATGAATTATTTTATTTTAATTATAATTAATTTAATTATATATATATATATATATATATATATATATATATATATATATATATATATATATATATATATATAATATATATATGTATATGTATATGTGTATGTGTGTGTATATATATATATATATATATATATATATATATATATATATATATATATATATATATGTGTATGTATATATATGTGTATGTGTATATATATATATACACACATATACATTTCATTTCATTTTTCAAATGTGTTCATGTCATTTCCACCACAGAATGTTGTCAAATAAAGTATACAATTTGACACGTGATGAAAATGCCAAAAAAAATAATAATAATTCTCCTATGATGAGTCCTCACCACTTTTGGACACTGTTAGTGGACATATTAAATAGTTTGGGGAAAAATTACCCATAAAATCTATTGGAAAAATTTAGATGAAGTGAATAGTAATTCAAGTGTTTGCATCTACATATGATTTTCTGAATTGAAGAGCAGCATCGTATGGCAGAGCGTTTGAGCAGCAGGTGCCTTGTCCTTCAACTCAACCTTTGGAATCTGCTCTTCATTCTGTGACTTTTCTCCATTGGCTCATTAGAGTGAGCCATAGTCCTCTAGCACCAGGAATGGGACATCTGTCACTTTACATTTAAACAGAAGATCCTCAACACACACTCACCTAAGAGACAAACAATCCATCCTTATTTACCCAACACAATTGCAATTGGATTGGATTTTGGCTATGGAGGTGAGCGCTTTTCAATTTGAATCAAAACCTTAAATAGTGTTTTTATTCTCTTCCACTGCAGCTTTGGAAGTCATGAATAGAGCTCGGGCTGGCTAAACATGAGTGACCTTGCGCTTATATTGAAATTCCGGGTGATACGAGGAATTTAGTTAAATTAATTGTCCTCTGTGAGTTCACAACGAGTTTGAAAGAGCTCATCTATTCAAATGTTCTGGATTTGATCTTTTGCTGTATCCTCACTAGCTTTTACAAACGCTGCAGTGTTTTCTGAATATAAATGCGATTTTGGATAACTCCAGTGACCCGAGCGCATGGGATCTTGTGCTGTAGGCATGATACATAACCGACCGCATCATCTTTCATGAACACATATCCATCTTGCTGCTTTAGCATGTCAAACCATCGGGGGGTAGAGTAGACACATGGACAAAACCATAAATTGACATGCTTTGCTATCGACGTGTTTTCCCCAAATGTCAGTTTGTGGTGTAGAGGTCAGCGTGTATCCTCTTAAAATGCAAAGCTTGCTGTTAAATAAAGATGAATGGTGTAAGGTGGCACGTAGCCTTGCGGATTGATCCAACTTTCTGACCCCATGTGTGTAGGCCACCCCAGAGGGTTCGAACCCCCCAACACCTTCCTCTAATCCTGCCTGGCACTGCCTGATAAGTGCATACTATTTCCTATGGTCCAATGTGAATGCTTGCACATTCTTTGCTTTTCTCTCTCTGTTCAGCTGTTGTCTTGGAAGGTAAAACCGGAGGGGTGTATTGTCCTAATGCTAGAGTAAGCCAAATGGAACAAATGCAAATAAATTTCCAATAAGAAGGAAAATAAATACTAATTTGTGTAAGAGTTCCATTGCATATTGGCTTTTTTTTTTTTAACTTCTGAGTAGTAAGGCAACACAAAAGCCATTTGTTAATCTTGTCAGGGTGATATTTTAACATCAGGTTTGGCATAGTAGGAATTGGCTTTTTTTAACCACTCCTAGTGCTTGAGAATGCAAAGCTGGCAAGCTGATTGATAATGATTTGGTTGATAGTGCTTAGACGATGTGTGACAATTATTCACAACAATAATATTAATAATATGTTTCATTTCGGTGGTGTTGTGTTTTTGTATTTCGTGATGATTCCCAGGAAAGACAGGTCTGAAATTTTTGGCGTAACTAAATTCACTGCTAAATCGAGGCTGGAAAGAGTCAAAGTTCACATCTCGAGTACCACAGGCTATGCCAGTGACTCTGTATCTACTAGCATAGAGAGTCATGTTTCTTACTCCAAGGTTGCCATGGAAACTATACTGGCAAAACAGCACCAAATGAGTAATGTCCCCATATGCTTTTTGTGCTATTGAAGGAAAAAAAATATTTTAATTGCCCAGAATTAAGGAGAGGAGGGAGAAAATGTGCTAGTTCTGCTCTCTGTAAGCTCATTATTTATTTATTTTGATTTTATTTTTTCCTCGATAAAGCCTTGCATGATGAAAGACCATCTGTCATGTCTTAGCTGTCTTTTTCCTTTGCATTTTGCTTGACTTTTTAATTCCGATTTCCCTCACTCATCGAGCGCCTGGACGGGCGATAATGAGACTGTCTTAATTAATAAGAATGCACCCACCTAGCTCGTCTCAGAGCAATGGGAAAGACGGCCCCCTCTATTAGGCAGGACGTACACGGTGCTCCTGACCAAATTACAGTCATTTCATTTGCTCTCCTCCTCATCACTTATGTAAAGATTCTCGCCCTGGGTGGAGGTGTTGGGACGGTGTGGGGGCGTCAGAATAGCTGTCGAAGGATAAAACAAGAAAACAACACTGACAAGCAAATAAAACCAGACAAAGGGCTTTGACAAAAGCTTATGTATGTATGTTTGGTAAAGGAGGTGGCTCTATTTTGGATGGCGTGTGTGTATGTGTTTATTTTGCTTGTGGGAGAGATTTATAATGCAGTTTAGCCTGGCACTGCATGCACAAAGGCGCGTTCTCTCATTTTTGCTTTCACACCCACGTGCGCGCAAACACACTCGCAATGGTAGGGGAAGCCGGTGGGAGCGGCAGCTCTGTTTCACGGGGGGTGTATGGGTGGGACTATGGCCAGAGCGAGTGATTCTAAGGCAGCTGATGAATGGTGCCACTGATGGGTCATTTTTCCCGGTGATAGAGTTAGCCACTGCCCTTTGGGAGGAAGAATAAAATAAAGAAAGCTGGAGAGGAGCGTGACGGATCGGCCAACGGTAACAGAATAAGTGGCTGCCTCACACATGGCTACCGGATCCGACCTTCCTCTAATTGGACATTCTCGAGGAGCAAGAGGGCAGAGAGTGTGTCTCACATAACACGGAGACAGGCTGGACATGGTGACAGAGAAAAAAAGGCATTGGGTTTACACAGGGAGGGATGCACATCAAAGAATACAAAGGGATTAGACTTTCTGAACTGTGCTTTTGGCCTCAAAAACAGTGTAGAGACGGAATGAAGCACTATATTATAGGGGATGTCAATTTGTAACTTGTTAATTTAGTGCACACACACACACTATATATATATATATATATATATAGTGCGTGTGTATATATATACACTATATATATATATATACCGGTCGGATCCGGTATATATATATATATATATATATATATATATATATATATATATATATATATTGTGGCGGGAGGAGCCAACGACAGACACAGTGGGCGTGGCGTCAAGCCTCGGAGAGGTTTTTATTAAACAATATTTAAAATAAAGTGTCCAAAGGGGGAAAAGTGTCCAAAATAAACAGGGATCTGGTGTCCTCGTTGTGCTGCGGGGCTCGTGAAGGAGGGCAGTGTTCAGGAGGGAAGGGTCCAGGTAAGGGGCGGAGTCCGGCGGCCGCACGCGCTCCCGTCTGGAGGTCCCGGGGCGCGGGTGACGGCGGCTTCTCTGGCGGCTTCGTCCAACTCCTTCATCCCCGGGTGCTCGACGGGATTCCACGGCCCGGCGTCCTTGCCCGACGGCCGTATCGCGGGTGCAGTGTCGGTTCCCTCTACGCTCCCTTTCCTGGACCCACGAGGACACCAGCGTGCATGCACGGGGAAGAGACCGGTCTCCCGAGGAGAGGCGCGTTCGGCATTTAACGGCGGCGGTGATGAGGCTCTATTCACGTCAGGTGCGCCTCATCACACGCCGCCAGCCCTGGCTGTTTCAGCGCCCCTCCTCTCTCACACACCCACTCCTGTCGGGAGCCTGGTGAAGGGCGGCGAATATGGGACGGGGTGGTGATGATGGACAGGGGGGAGGCAGCCGACTCGTCACAATATATATATATATATATATATATATATATATATATAAACCCTGGACCACAAAACCAGTCACCAAGATCACATTCCATCAAGATATTTTGTAAATTTCCTACCGTATACATATTAAAACTTCATTTTTTATTAGTAATATGCATTGCTAAGAACTTCATTTGGAGAACTTTAACGGCAATTTTCTAATTTTCCCATTTTCTTTACAAATTTTCAAATAGTTGTATCTCAGCCAATTATTGTCCTATCCTAACAACAAAAAAGGAGATATTTTAAAGAATGTTGCTAACCAAAGAGTTGCTGGTTGCCATTAACTTCTATAGTAGAAAAAAAAAATACTTTTGAAGTCAATGGCTACCAACAACTGCAACCACCAACATTCTTTTTCACATGCATTTAACAGAAGAAAAAACTTTAAATTTTGGATTAACTATGCCTTTAATAGTAATATTTTATTTTTAATGGTAATTGGCATGGCATTTAATTAATTTGATTATATTTTTAATCAATTACAAATTACGTTGAACTGCAAACATTCATCATAGCAGGAAAACACCAAATAGCGGTTTTCCACACAATTGCATAGGTACAGCGATTTCACAGTTTGCACTTTCTCTATAAATCTCATATGATGCATCTCACAGCAGATAAATCAAGCATGCATCATGTTAATGCACTGAGGTGTCAAACTGTAATGCGGGTCAAAGGAGAATAAAAGTGTTTTGGGATTGTTTCTAATAGCAAATCATCACCTCAGCATGTGCATATCAAAACTAAGTGAGACTGGCAAGCTGGCAAAGTTCAGCATGCTTTAAATAGCAGCATTTAGGAATACCTCTGAAGCGGCATGAGGATGCAATGCTGAGAAAATATGAATGCTGATAATAAATGTAGTAAAATTTACCATTAATTCAAGTGACAGCATTCTACTGCAAAACTTTATTTTATTTTATTTTTCTTTACTTTTGTCTTACTATTTTATTTTTTATTATTTTATAGTATTTTATTTAAAAAACATTTAGTTAAGTGTTACTTCGAATTCATTCACATTCACATACTGTATTCAAGCTGCTTTTATAGCTGTTGTGTGAACAGGACAATTCAGAAGTCACACCTGTTAGTAAATATGCTCGTCAATCCCAAACACTGTGTCAACATAGCCAGTGTGTGACATCCTCAGCATCTGTTGTATTTTTTTTCTCCTTCTGCAAACATTTTCCAAGCCACTCTCTCTGTGACTTCCCCCCCTCTCCACCCGGGCGGAAGGAGGAGGGGGGTGTTATCCAGGCTGGCAGCCCAGAGCACCCTTTTTGAAGCTGCTCTGAAGAGCATGGTGTAGGTAATCTCTGCTCAGCTGAAAGCCGTTTACAGAGAGAAGGAGACAGAGGAAGAGGTTATACTGGGGAGAGAGGATGCAATGGAGAGTGACGGAGAGAGAGAGAGAATGAAAGAAAGAAAGAGAGGCAGGGGATATGAAAGAAGCGCGAGAACAGAGCACAGGCAGAGGATGATAAGGCCGGGGGGATTTCGTTGCTGTTTTGGGGTCAGATTAGGAATGGGGTCTTGCTTTTGTCACTTGAGGAGAGAAGGAGAGAGAGACACACACATCTGAGAAGCAGATAGAAAAGTGTTACATTGTGGACTCCTGAAAGTCCCTTTATGCGTTTGGGTTTTTTTAGTCCAATGTAAATTAATGTTCCAGTTCCATTTGATCTTTACATAGATCTTATGGCAGTACGCAACAAATATAACAATGTTTTTGTATTTTGCGATGAACATACTTATGCTTTTATCATTATGCTTTTTTTGCTTCAAAAATAACTATATTGTACAGCCAAAATCATATTTCTTGTACAGTAGCATAGCATTTATTTGTTGCTCATAACTTGGACCTGTGCCTTCCTTTCAAACCGTTAGTCATCAAATCCTCTGTAAATATTGTTCTGATGTGTATTAAATTTACAATATTCAAATCAGCTTACTCACAGGTCATTATTGTAAGTTCATTTTGATCTGGTTGTGACTGAAAGTGGTGATGTGAGTGGGTGTGTTTTTAACTTTGTGATTAGTCATTTAACAAGTTTATTCCATTGCTGCTGATTGTAAACTGCTTGCGAATGTAAAAGGTGGGTTTATATTGTCAGCGTAATCAGCCAGTAACAGTGACATGGAGGCACTGACTTCTCTTATGTGACTGTTTCTTAAGTATTTCACTGTTCTTCAAGGGAGAGAGACACTGCCTCCCTATGAAACCTTATGCACTGGTCTCCTTGTTACAAATCATTGTTGAAATTTCACAATCAAATAGGTCCATTGTCAACAGTGTAGCGATGTATGAAGCACATCTCACACAGAAGTCAGTTTCAAACAAAGAAATTTTTTTTGTTTTGTTTTTTTGGTTAATGTAGCAAATTCGCTTGACCAACTTGAATCTGATGAAAAATCTGTGTGGGAATTCCTGTTAAAATTGCTTAATTTTGCCCACAGAGAAAATTGGTGACCGTACCTTTTAGACAGTATCACTTTAGTTGGCTAATACATTATTCAGTCTCATATTTTGTAATATTCATACAGATTTTTTTGTATAGTTGATTATTGCTCCTCAGAATCTTTTTGTGGTGGCACTGCCTCCGCGAAATAAAATGCCCCTGAGAGAGAAGTATGGAAAGAAAGAGAGAATGAGAGATCGGACAACAACTAAGAGAGCAAAATATAGAGTTGGTTTACAGTGCAGTGTTGTGATGTTGATCATAAGTTCTCCATCAAAGGCAGTTCAGAGATAAAGTGATCTAATAGAGCTGTCGAAACACATACTCAAATATTCAAGACAAACACTAGCCTGTAAAAAACGCTTAAGGGAATATTTTACCCAAACATGAAAATGCAGTTATTATTTACTCAACCTCGTGTTGTTACAAACTTATAAGATGTTTTTTTTTTTCAGTGAAACATACAAAAATATTTTTAGACATTATTCACACTGATTTCAGACTCTATAAAATCACCAAAAAGCAGTCCATGTGACGTTCAACCTTCAGCACAGATGCCATATTTGATTTGAAGACTGCAATGGAAGTGAAAAGTCAGTATTTAATTACTTAATTTTTGGTCTTTTCAGCACACAAAGCTATCTGAATCTCGCTAATAAAGCACAGAAGTCATATGGATGCCTTTTATGGTTCTTTTTTGGGCATCAACGGTCTGTGGTCACCATGAACGCGTCGATGTATGTGGATATTCCTTATTTTCTTGAGTTCTACAAAAAGTACAACAGCCTATGGGTTTTGAAACAGCATGAGGGCAAGTAAATAATGCCACAATTAAAATTTCTAAATAAATTATTTTATTAATGCATTCCCAAAAATCATTAAAACTGCAAAAACAGATTGTATTGCCATGCAAAAGCACAATGAAGCTCATTTTTTGCCTGGTGCTGTTGCTACAGTAAACAATCGTGCACTAACTGCAAGGTTAAATAAGGTATCTAGTTCACCAAGTGGTGTCACATGACTGAGTAACAGTAAGAAAACTCTCCCATTTGTGTTGAACTTTTAAAAGTACAGCATCTTCCCACGTGTCCTTTATTCTCATCACATGTTCCCTCCCTCCGCTGCCTCCCAATTTCTCTCCTACCGTTCAGCTTCATCCTCGTTCTCCTCTGTGTTTCAGTTTCTTTCCTTGTGTTTTTCAGTATGTGCCGGCTCTTTGTTACCCCTCCCTTTCTCTTAAATGTGCTTTCACAGCTGACTGTTCTCTCTTTCTCTCTCTCTCTCTCTCTCTCTCCCGCTCTTCCACCCGTGCAGGTTCATCGGACAGAGTGACTTGCCACGCTCCGACTGCCCCCTTCTCCCCACAGTGAGTATTGTCATGCTAATTTTACTGATCGGCACCGCGTAGAGAATTTCCGTGGTTGTGGTTAGCTTTTTCCGTGTTCTGCACTTATCTGTTTTGGAGGGGGACAGTCGAAATGTGTGATGCATGAGAGGAAAGAAAGGGAAAAATGGAGATAGAAAGAGAAGGAAAGAGCTGAATTCATGTGTGATTGTCAGAGTTTTGAGAGTTCAGCTCTGAGAGATTGACACATCTTTGGACTGGGGCTATAAAAGTTGTGCTGTGTGTATGTGGTGACGTTAAACATGGATGAAAAGGTGCTTAAAGAGGCTAAATCTCAAATTAGTTTAATCAAAAGCCATGAATCTTTTTATGCAAGTTGACACATACATTCCCTTTGGTGTGTGTGTGTGTGTGTGTAAACAGACTGTAATTGCTTTGCATTTGAGTGCATGCAGGTAGAAAGTGCTTTATAGTTTCTTTTTTCTTCTCAGACAATTTATGTCAGTGCTGCATGAATTTAATATTGCTTTGACCTTAAAATGCTTCAGCTCATTTGAATTATACCCTTCAATTTATGTAGGAAAAGTCCAAGATTCTATTACACAGCAAAGCTTGAGGCGTTCATATTTATGCACATGCAATTTTATTTTTTTTTTCGAAATTTTCACATACCTTAATATTTTTATAATTTAGTATACCTTGAAATTACAAATCCTGCCCCATGACAAAATACCTTTATCTGCAAACTGGCAATTTAGGACATCACTTTTTAGACAAGGCCTGCAGGTGATAAACAGACAGGGTGGTGAATTAATGGTCTTAATTCAGTGACACAGGCTGAAAGCAAAGGAAACACCGTGTCTGATTGGTGTAAATATGCATGAAGAAATGAGGGGAGATCCTTAACGTAGGGCTTTTTATATAGTTGTCTTTGCAACATTATAAAATCATGGACTTTTTTATGGTTGCAAAGGAAGCTTTACAAAGTGGTTTAAATGTTTAAAATTACTTAGTTAATTTTCTTAATAGCATTTGTGACCCTGGACCACAAAACCAGTCATAAGGGTCAATTTTCCGAAATTGAGATTTATTCATCATCTGAAAGCTGAATAAATAAGCTTTCCGTTTATGTATGGTTTGTTAGGACAATATTTGGCTGAGATACAACTATTTGAAAATCTGGAATCTGAGGGTGCAAAAAAATCTAATTACTGAGAAAATCTCCTCTAAAGTTGTCCAAATGAAGTTCTTAGCAATGCATATTACTAATCAAAAATGAAGTTTTAATATATTTACAGTAGGAAATTTACAAAATATCTTCATGGAACATGATATTTACTTAATATCCTAATGATTTTTGGCATAATTTTTTTTTTTGATAATTTTGACCCATACAATGTATTTTTGGCTATTGCTGCAAATATACCCCAGCGACTTACGACTTTTGTGGTCCAGGGTCACATTTATTAATCTAGGTTTATTTACCACTGTTCCTCATTCCTCACTGTTCATTCATAATATATTAACTGATTAATTTATACTACTGGAATATTAAACATTCATTAGTATATGTAGAAATGAACACTAATCCAGTATAATAAATGCTATTTCATTAACTAGTTCAAACATAGGCAACCTCTTTGTAAAGTGTGTTACCTATTTGCTACAGAAATTGAGCTGCTGGAGAAGATACAGCGCCTAACATCACAGAACTCAACAAAAAAAAGTTTGACTGGAAGTGCTGAGTAAGGATAAGACTATCTAACCTCAGGCAGACTGCTGTTATTCCTTAAAAAGAAAAAGGAAAGTGTCTTTTATCATAAAAAATCCTTCAAACAGTGCTATTGATTCGTTGCATACAATAAAAAGGAGAAAAACAAAGATATATGTGTGAGGATTATAATTTATCTTTTGCTTTTCTCGGCAGTCTGAGCGTGTGGCAAGGCTTGCCAATGTCAGCAAACCTAACATTACTTACTCCTCAACAAATTTGTTAGTCATTGCTCAGAGCCGGGCTCTCGCGCATGACTTGGATGGCCGTTGAGATGTGGTGTATTGAAGGGGAAGGAACACACTCTGGCCCAAAGCTTAGGCCCGATGACACAGAGCGAGCAAGAGCACTGGAAAGGTGGAATTCTCCTCGAACTCTCCTCGAGAGTCGCAGGGCTTTCAAGGTGAATTTGGACGAGAGGGGTTCCGCTGGTTAATCTGTACAGACAAAACATTGTTTCTGGAGGCGATCCTTCGCTAAAAAATCCCCAAGGCTTGGTGATAGCATCGCAGAGGTTTAATCGTGAAACAAACTAGTAACCTACTCTGGTCATGTATTTTGCCTAGAGCTTTTCTGAGCACTGTGGAATCAGACAAAATGCATCCAAGCTTTTCGTGTGGAAAAAGCACACTGAAGCCTAGCTGAATACCATGGGCTGTTTCAAATCGAATATCAGCATTTGGCTCTGAGGTAGAATTTTTTTATTATTGTCAAATGAACCAGATGTACAGTTGGTTGCGTTTCAGTATTTTGACGCCTTTTTCTTTTCTGATGGAGTTTTTTTTTTCTCTTGACAAAGAAAATAATATATACTTGCCATTGGCCAACTCTTTATTTACTGTATGCTAGAAAGAGAACCAGAAATGTTGCTAGGCGAATTCAAACTCAAGTCTCCCACATGAATGATATAGCCCAGCATGTATGCATTGTTATTTTATTTATTTTTTTAGTTTGGCTTTGATGTGGGCTCTGTTACCTTCATATCAATACCTCAGGCAACAAATAAAGCCTTGGGCTACTGATAAAATGTATTTTTTGTATACAGTGCAACCATAATGCATGCAAACCGCCAGGCCACAGCTTCGACAATAGATGCACATTTTCTTGCAATAGATTTCACACAATGCGATCATAACAAATGCTTGATTTTCTCTCACGGCTACACATAATATCCTATCTGTGTGTATTCTGCCATATGTGCGAGCACATGCCTCGCTGAAATCTTTAGAGAGCAAATCCATGCACCAGTAACACCCCTCCAGCATCTCGCAAACCCTCATGTTGTGACATTTCTGCTGCGAGACAGTGTAAAGTTCTCTTTTTGAGGCTCTGTCACAGTTTTTGCCCTGTGTAATGTAGTTTTGATACAGAGACTAGATCAAATACTCTGTGATCTTTCACGCTTAAATTATTTAAGGTCCCAAGATTTTTAAATTTAATATCATTCACATCGATATCTAGCCTCTCTCTTTCTGTGGATTAGACTCGCTCCTCAATAAGATATGATGCGGGTCTCGTTTTTACATTGTGTCATGTTGCTGTTTTTCTGCTCATTTGGAATGTTACTACTTGTTTCTTTTCCTTTATTTATTAGGCCTGATGGCTTACCTTTGAGACAGATCGATGCTGTCAGTCACTATAAATGAGAACCACTCCACCAATTATAGATGATTAAGTTAGCCTCAACCAGTCAGAACGCTCAAATCCCAGGTGTTTGCGAACAGCTCGTCTGCTGGTGCAGAATTTGACTGAATACCTGAAAAGAATTACAAGGGTGGCGTTACTCATCACGTCGGCCGAAAAATGAACCGTGCGAGCGTGACAATTCTAGTTTGTCAGATGCACAGCAGAACATATGGAAGTTTCATAAAGTAACATGAAATAAATCTGCAAAACAACATGTCTGTTCCATTTCATTAGATTTATAAATTTGTGTGACACTCTCAACATATGTGATGAGAGAAAAAATGGGCCTTTTGCTCTACAGCAGATGAAAAACATTTAACCTGGACTATTTTTGCTCTTTGCAAATGTATTTCTCTTATGAAACTTTTTAAAGTGTTTCAGCACACAAAGCATGCACTTTTAGTAATAAACTGACAAAAGCCGCAGTTCTTGTTTTGGCTAGTTGGGATTTCTATGTTGTTATGGCTGAAAAAACAAATCAGTAACCACAATAACAATTTGCACAGACTTGGGCTTCACAAACATGCAAATATGTAACGCAAACATGGCAGTCAATTAGACGATAATATCCGAGTTTTGTCATTTACTCGGTTTTCTTTCATATTATCAAGGAAATCCTCTTACATGCCACAGTTGCAGTGAAGTTGACACTTGTCACAGCTACAACCGAGCGCCTCTTTGTTCTACCACTCCGGCTGTGTGTCTGTGTGTGTGTGTCTCATTAAATGTGGATGGTGAACTTGCTGCAGATTGCCTGGAGATTGCCGCTCTCTCTGTGTAGCAGAGAAGCCGCCGTCCGTAGATGAGGTGCGATTGACATTTCTCACTGGCCCTCCACGGGGTGTCTGTAAGGATCTTGAACCCATTCAGACTGGCTCCGAAATCAAATTGTGCCACCGCCACCGGTCTCAATGGCCACATCAATTATTTAGCACCGACTCGAGTGATCCAAAAGGTTGGGGGAATTTGATTTTGCAGGTACCTCTGGCTAGCAGGACCTTTGACATTGGTCTGTGCAAAAGGGGAGGACAATGATAATGTACCAAAGGTTAGTCACCTTATGCTGATTTGTGTGTAGAATGGCCCTTCCAAAAAAAATGATGCTAATTGTGCCGAAATATTCTTCTTTGTGCATACTCCAGCGTATCTCCCATGGATGAGGAATTTTCCAGAAGAATGTCCTCGATTCCTCCAGTTGTTAATGTTTTGGAGGTAGCTTGGGGTTATCTGAGCTAATTAAAGTTTGATTTGATCAAAGTACACTCTTTTTCAGCTTGAATTTTAATTAGGCGATGGGTCACTGGTCCCCGGTCCATTGCAAGGACATCTGCAGACTTTCTAACGTAATCTGAGACTCTTTTAAATTAAATTTAGGGGATTTAATAGACAACGATGGCTTTCGGACCGTGCGTGGGGGATAACCATCTCATCTACCGGCTTCCCGTCGGGACAAAGGGGGCGGCGGTCTCACGAGATGAACCGTGTAGCCCCGCTCCGGGCAATGTCGCAACAGCGACTCTCGCTCCCTTTGGCCCATTACCGCAGACAATTGAACCCACTATCACCACTGCGACAGAGGGAATGTGTTAAACGCCGGCAACCTGGAATCGCCAGCTTATTTGTCTCTCTGCTATCTGTCACCGGCACGAGCTCTGCCAGCATATGCAGAGTGCCTTTTCATAACGATAAAAATCTGTGAGCTGACGTGCAGGACAGATATCTGCAACAAAAGGATGAATGCGGCGGAAGAGACCCCTTCCTAATGCCCCCCTTCCACTGCTTCCCTGAGATGGGAGTGAATTCCATGGCAGCAGAATCAATTTGCAGCTTGGGGCCCATTTGTGGGAGTATTGCTTTTTATGTGATATGATCTTTGCTTTACATTTCCGGAGGTCAGTACAGACACAGAAACAAGGTCAAGCAAGACTTGATCGACAGTTTCTCTGTCTGCGGCGGCGAAACAATTACCCACTTGGGGATGGCTGGGATATTAAACCGTTGGGCTTTAAACATCTGAGAGGAATCTCCTATTGGATTTAAAGCCGTTCCAGATCTGAGCCCCCGTGTCCGTTGATTAATAGCATTCCTCGTTTCTGTTGCCCCAGGTATTTATGCATGTTGTGATATGGGAGAAGTGAGGGTCAATTTAGGGCCAGGCCATCACGCCCGCTCTGTAGAATGCAGGGAGCGGGTTGATGTATTTGTTGCTTGCCTTAATGGTAGCAAGTGGTAGGCTTTCTCTTTATTATCATGGTAATGCAAAAGAATTTGCAGCAATGTCCTTCAGCATGGAACGTGTTGCTCTTATCCTCCGTGACTCTGAAACCCAATGGCTCGGTTTGAAGCCGTGGTCTGCAGTGGCCCGACCTGACGCGATTACGATGCCAGATCTTTGGTGAGGAAACTTTGATCAAACAGATGCCATGTGAACTCTGTCCATCCACTGATCTGTAGCCCAGTCAGGGCATTTCCACATGGGAAACAGTTCAGGGCAAAGGGCCAATGCTATTATGTTTAATATATGCATCAACAATTTGCAACTATTAGATTATACCTCCTGTTTTTTCCTCACTTTAGTAAAAGGTCAATGTATACCCCAGCCCGATTTCAAATGGTCCTTAATTATACCAGAGGGAGGGTCCGGAGCCCTTCATTTATCATTTAGCAATTGTAAAGGAGGCACACAACTTTGGCTTTGTCCCAGTGAATTGGCATGATGAGTGCAGTGTTGATGTATTTCTGACTGAACTTTGATTCTAAGACAAATTTCCCCAAAAATGCATTATAAAGTATACTCAATTCAATCCCGTATTCAAATTGTTCTTTAAAAAAAGCCTAGAATTAGACAAAATTTCTCCAGTATATTGATTTATCTGCTTTTCTTTTACTCATGTTGCTTCACAGCTGTATGCCTTTCTTTCTTCTGTGGAACACAAAAGAAGATATTTTGAAAAATTTATTTTATTTTGTCTAGACAGTGGAAGTCAATGTTGTTTTGGTCCTCACTGACTTTCATTGTGTGTACAAAACAACTTTTTTGTGTTTTGCAGAAGAAAAAAAAAAGGTTTAGAACAACATGACAGTAAGTAAACGGCAACAGAAATGTATTTATTGTTTTACGTAACTGGGGGTGGGGGGTGGGGGGTGCAATAATGCAATATCCCTTTGAAGCTAATAGACAATGAATAAAAGCAGCAAAACTTTCATTTTGGTTGCACGGGTGTTTTTAACAAACAGCCATAAAGCCTTCAAGGCCTCAAATCACTAGAGACGTCTGGACACCCCAAACAAATTAAAACCCAAGTGCACTTTTACTTAGTTAACACTTCTGTGAATTCCAATATTAGGCGAACAAATCACAGAGTCTACTGTGGTTCTGCTCATATACCAAGTGGCAGTGAGGAAATATCATCTAATAATGCTGGGGTTTATGTGCATATTTTTAATTTCCTTGTTTACCAAAGACATTGCAGGGGACTTACAGTGGGAGTGTTGTTAACTCTTATTGCAAGCAGCTTCAAGGTTTCACGCAAGAACGCCTTGATACTGCTGTTAATAGCCTGCACAGCTGTGGGGAATGACTAGTGAACCTCTCCAATTTTCCTCTTACCATTATTACGTTATTTTAATGTATTTTATTCCATTTAATTATCCAAGTTCATTCAGTTAAGAAAAAAAGAATGAAAAGAAAGCAAATTTCAAGGTCCTTTAACCTCAAGGAGGCAGAGACCTCCCCAAATAAGCCCTCTCCTTGCGTACATGGCATCCCATTAGCTGCAGACAGAAGCGCCCCGCATGGACTGCTGGAGAAATGAGGGTGAGGGATGGCAGACTTGGAGATTTGAATATCTCACCATTAAAATGCACAAAGCTGGAGCATGTCTGCAGGGGAGGCTTTGAAATCCCCCCACCTTCAAGTCTTTTAACTCAATGTGTGCGCTCAGTCTGAGGACCCTGAGGGCTCCTGTCTCCGAAAGGGGATGTTGCATGTTTCTATAGACATCACACACACACATTTTCAAACTCATAAGCACAACAGACCACATATTAAATGTGAAATTGCTTTTTCTTTTCCCCTTTTTTCTACCTTCCAAGCTGTAACCTTGAAACAGAGGTTGCTTTAAATATGTGAAGTGAAGTGACATACTGCCAAGTATGGTGACCCATACTCTGAATTCTCGGAACAACGTGCACACACACAGCAGTGAACACACACCCAGAGCAGTGGGCAGCCATTTATGCTGCGGCGCCCGGGGAGCAGTTGGGGGTTCGGTGCCTTGCTCAAGGGCACCTCAGTCGTGGTATTGAGGGTGGAGAGAGCGCTGGACATTCACTCCCCCCACCTACAATTCCTGCCGGCCCGAGACTCGAACCCGCAACCTTTGGATTACGAGACTCTCTAACCATTAGGCCACGACTTCCCCTTAACTACGTATGGGTTTGTAGGCGCTCTGCTTTAGTATTTGCATGAGGCAAAGATGTGGTACACCAAATTTAAGATCAAGGCTTGTGCATAATATGGCTCATGAAAAGGGAATTCCGCTTTTTCATCTCGGAGGCCGTTATAAAAATCATCGGGACATTCCGTAACTCTTTTTTTAAAATAAGTTTTCTGGACAAGGGTTGTAGTATTTAGTTATATGAGGGCAAAAGAATGAATTGTTGATAAGTGGTGCAACATCCAAAATCATTTCAGATCACTGATGTGTTTTGTTATGATTTTAAAAGCTTTTCAGGTGACGATTCTTCACCTAAACCAGTTTGTGTGTGTATTTATTCAAAATAAATTTTAAACAACATTTACACTACACTGTAAAAAAAAAAAAAAAAGTTGAGCAAGTTGAGAAAACTCAAAAATCTTCGGAAGCTGGTTGCTTTAAAATTTTAAGTTTTAATTATTTTATTTTTTTACAGTGTAACCTTTAAGCATTCGGGGTCATTTATTTATTTATTTTATGTTTTTCATAGATGAGTTATGCTCACCAAGACTGCATAAAAAAATACAGTAATATTGTGAAATGTTATTAAAATTTAAAATAACTTTTGAATACATTTGAAGTGTTTGGTTTTTCCTGTGGCAAAGCTGAATTTTCAGCAGCCATTAGTATAGTTTTCAATGTCACATGACCCTTCAGAAATCATTCAAATATGCTGATTTGCTGCTCAAAAAAAAAAAAGTTTCTTATCAATATTGAAAATATTTTTTTGTGGAAATTAAGCATTTTTTTTTTCAGCATTCTTTGATGGAGAGATCAAAGTTAAAATTTTTAAAACAGTATATTTTTTAACAATGTATAAGTCTTTGCTGTCACTTTTGATGAATTAAATGGCTAAATAAATGTATTCACTAAGGTATTAATTTCTTTCAAAAAAATCTCACTGATCCAAAACTTTTAAGCAGTAAGAAAAACTGTATATAAATGACAATATATCACTGCAATGTGTCTTTGCTGTTGTTTTGATGCTTGTGTAGTGTAATATGTTTTGTGGAATATGTTTGTTGCCACTGATGTCACATTAATTTCAAAAGAAAAATGTGAATAATGTAACTTCAACATATAATGCAAACCATATACAAGTCTGTCTGAGGTACATACTGCCCTATAGAAAGGTCTTTTTCAGGTATAAAAGAAGTAGAAAGTGGAATTCCTATTAAAAATCGAAGCTCCGCCGTTATATTCATGCATTTATTTAAACCGAGGGGAAAAATGTCATGATAATGAAAAGATTTCTCAGGAAGGAATCACATCTTTCACCCCTCACAGACAGATGAAGTGCAATATCAGATGTAGTAAAACCAGTGGCTAAATGTAATAGTATGACCTCTGGCTGGCACTGAGACACTCCAGATGGGCCAATTTGAAAGGATCACAATGTCCAACCATATGACTTTATAATAAAATAGCCACCATAAAAGAAGAGTGACTGTCTCTTATTTCACTGAATGGCTCTGTACAGCAAGGACACATGGCAAAACCTGCACAGATCACAGGCTGGGGCATGTGGCAAAATGCACGAATTCTGTTGCAAATACTCAACAGATTTAGCAGCTATTATAGTTGTTTTGTAGCGAGCACCTTTCTCTGGCACTTAGTGACTCTTAAAGGAATAGTTCACTCAAAAATAAAAATCGAATGAAAATGTACTTACCCTCAGGCCATCCAAGATGTAGATGAGTTTGTTTCTTCATTGGAGCGGATTTGGAGAAATTTTGCATTACATCACAGTGAATGGGTGCTGTCAGAATGAGAGTCCAAACTATTTCTAAAACATCACTGTAATCCACACAACTTCATTTCATCGCTTAACATCTTGAGAAGCAAATGTTGCATGTTTGTATTAAACAAATCCATCTCCATAGATTGCTAACTTCAAACCGTTGTTTCCAGTCAAAATACAAATTCTCTATCCATAATGTTGGTTTATCCAGTGAAACGTTGTGTTGTCGCAATCAGGAGAGAAATATTCACAGATCAAGCACTGTTTACATGCGAAAACAGTCCATAGTAGTTCTAAAATATGTCAGTGTTTTTTTTTATGTGAGAGGACAACGGGGGATGGACATCACTGGAGGAAGCCTAATTATGGATTATGGACTCATATTTTGTCCAGAAGTGACAGTTAAAAATGCTTTTATAATGGATTTGTTTCTTACAAATACACAGCTTTTCACTTCACAAGACATTAATTGATGGACTGGAGTCGTGTGGATTACTTGTGGGTAATTGTGATGTTTTAATCAGCTGGACTGTCATTCTGACGGCACCCATTCACTGCAGAGGATCTAGTGAGCAAGTGATGTTAAATTTCTCAAAATCTGCTTTGATGCAGAAAAACTCATCTACACCTTGGATGGCCTGAGGATGAGCAGATTTTCAATTTTGTGTGAACTATTCCCATAATACGACAGAGTGGTGAGATTCTGCTGTCTTTCCTTTATTAAAGGCTGTTCCCTTTCGAGGGAACTTCGAACTGCGTCCTCTAGGGGTCGCTATGGGGAATGCCTCGGCGTGACCGGTGTCTTGAAGCATATATCTAATCACTACAATAACATTGGCCGGTGACAGCCTATGACGTTACTACCTGCGCGGCCACAGTACAAAGGGGCGCCGGGAAAATACGTCATTCTCTTCTTCGTCTTCACTGACCGTTTGTTTATGTTAGCAGAAGCTAAGCACGACTAGGAGTGCATGTTCTCTCGCACGGAGGCTTTGTTCTGATACCCGCAGTTTCACACGGCTCGCGGGTTGTGTGTGTGTGTGTGATGAAGAGCAAGCGCTCGTGTGCTCATCGTGATGCATTCGCGGGACTACTGAGAAAAAGGGAAGGTGAGTGCTTCACTTTTTACCCAAATTGTAATACCCGTGTCTGCATGAGTGTGTTCACCTCTCGCTGGAATAGTGACGCATTCGTGGCGGCGGCTCCGTTCTCGCTTGATTCGGAGGTAATTTAGCGCGTGGGCGGAGCATGTTTAGCTCCCGTGGGAACTGAATGCATGCTGTGCGTTGCGAGTGCGGTGAGAATTATCTGCCCATTGCCCGCGATTCACGGTTCATGGGCAGAACAGGGAAAGGACCTGACGGGAAATCTTCCCTATCAGTACATTCCCTATCAGTAAGAAATTATGATGAGGGTTTCTGTCTGCAGTTATTGGACAGATGATTTATAACATGTTCTAACCACATTATACTGCACTCCGGGAGCCCTCTCGATCCTGTGGATATGGTCTCACCTGTCAGTACTAGATCCAGCCTGGATGATGGCCTACATCTTCGGCCTCATGCTTGCTGGATCATGCAGCCAAGTCGCTAGGCTTCTGTGGGAGCCTCCTTGGCCTTCAGGTCCCAGTATAGCGCTGCAACCCAGGACTTGCGGGTCCTCCATTCAGGCTGAGCCTTTTTCGGAGATTATTGCTTCGTGATGTGCTCCCTGAGCACCTGGCTGGGTGTTTGCTTCGAGGAGCTGCCCCAGCCAGGATGCGCTACTGAGATTTGAGTCACACTGTCCTTACGGTCGAACCAGTGAATCACCCCTCCGTGGAGTGGGCTTGAATATACTGCTTTCCCAGAGGTACGAGTGAGAGGTGTTTCTTTTTGGCTAACTCGTTGGTCTATGCTCTCTATCAAGATGGAGAGCGTAGGACTACGTTCACCTACTAACAGATGACAGTCTCCCTTTGGGTGCTGCTGGACTATCCTTTTATTCTGGCACTGCCTTCTGGTCGAGCTAGGGTGTGCTCCCCTCATTGCGAGAGCTAGCTATGCACCTCCTGTTCCCAGTTTGTGTCGTAAGGACCGCCTCAGCCCGAGGGCTGAGAGCGCCGCTCTGAATATGGCAGTGCTCCAAAACCTCACTGCGGGAGGTTTTTTATGAGCTCTGTGGCAGTGACACCAGGAAGTTGGTCGCTTGCTGCCTCCTTGTTGAGTTACCCTGTTGGTCAGGCCTGACAATGCTCTCCTCACCTAGAGGTTACTTTTGAGCTTGCCACTCCCTTCTGAGCGTCTGAGTTCCCTCTCATACTGAGAGTTAGGTTCTCCGCTCCCCAGAGCTCTGTGATTCAGCGGCCTCAGGTTGTTAGGTCCCTCTTTGCCTCCCTGTTAGGTTGCTCTCCTTGTTGGTCGAGCTAGCATTGCTCCCCTCACTATAGACGGTCACCTATGAGCATGCTGCTCCCTTCTGAAGCGTCTGAGTTCCATCTCATTATGAGAGTCTGGTTCTCCACTCCACAGAGCTCTGTGATTCACTGTTGGTCGAGCTAGCATTGCTCCCCTCACTATAGAGGGTCACCTATGAGCATGCTGCTCCCTTTCCGAGCATCTGAGTTTCTCTCTCATCCTGAGAATTGGATTCTCTGCTCTGTGGGATCCACCGTGCAGTCATGCCATTGGGTCAGGACTGCCATTCCCCTTAGGCTGATCTCATGGTGTGTTCGGCAGTGCTCCCCTCACTCCGAGGGTCTCTTACGAGCAAGCTAACCCTCCCTGAGTGTCTGAGTTCCCTCTCATACTGAGAGTTGAGTTCTCCACTCCCCAGAGCTCTGTGAGTCAGAAACTTCAGGTTGTTGGGCCACCATCTGCCTTCCTGGTAGGCTGTTTTTTGGTCGAGCTAGCATTGCTCCCCTCACTATAGAGGGTCACCTATGAGCATGCTGCTCCCTGCTGAGCTCTCCTTGTTGGTCGAGCTGGCATTGCTCCCCTCAACTTAGAGGGTCACATATGAGCATGCCGCTCCCTTCTGAGCGTCTGAGTTACTCTCCAGAGCTCTGCCTTGGTAGAGCTAGCATTGCTCCCCTCACTATAGGGGGTCACCTATGAGCATGCTGCTCCTTCCAGAGCATTTGAAAAGACGGTGTTTACAAATCCATGTTATGGTAAGTGCGCACGCTAGTCTCTGTGCACTTTCTGAAAGCCACTTTGTGGTAAGACTTTCTAAAATCCTGTACAGTATGGGTTACGCGCTGCGGCTTCGCACCTTGGGCCCCACTCTACCTATGTATGTGCTGAGTGCCCTCTCATGCTGAGAGTTAAGTTCTCCGCTCTCCAGAGCTCTAAAGCCATGGTAGAGCATCTGAAAAGAATTCAGCTCTGTGAGTCAGCAACTTCAGATTGTTAGGCTTCTCTCTGCCTCCCTGTAAAGTTGCTCTCCTTATTGGTAGAGCTAGCTTTGCTCCCCTCAGCATAGAGGGTCACCTATGAGCATGCTGCTCCCTCCCGAGCATATTTCAAATCCATGATATGGTATGTGCGCACGCATATCTCTGTGTACTTTCTGACCGCCACGTTGTGGTAAGATCGCACACCAAGTGTTTTGCGGTCTTTCTAAAATCCTGTACGGTATGGGTTACACGCTGTGGCTTCGTGCCCATTCTTTGAGTCGGTCAGGCCCCGGTTTCACCTTGGGCCCCACTCTACCTATGTATCCCCAGTGATACTACTTGAACAGGGTGTTGCTACCAAAGATCTGTTGAGACAGTTCCTTCAGCGAGCTCTTGCAGAGAAAGCAGTAGCCCCTGGATGACAGGCCAAGACTTAGTTACTATCCTAAGCGCTTGGTTGTATCCCCTTAAAGGAATCTCTTCTTCTGATTCCAAGCCTTTGAGCTCTACCCTGGGTCCAGGAGACCCGGCCCCTAACAGGTAAGTTCTGGGGTATGCAGCTCAGGCCTTTGGCCGAAGGGGATAATGTCACTGACAGCCGTCGTACCGTCCCACGGGCAACTCCCTTAGCTGGGTAGAGTTGGTACTTAGTGCTTGGCTTTTGTGCTTGGCTTGCCCCCCCAGCCCCCCACCCCCCAGCATGGTGGCGTGGATATTCCGTTCCCCATAGCGACCCCTAGAGGACGCAGTTCGATGTTCCCTCGAAAGGGAACGTCTCAGGTTACGTATGTAACCATGGTTCCCTGAGAGTAGGGAACGAGACACTGCGTCCTCTAGATTCGGTGCCATGCTTCGGATGCAAGCTTCGGACGAAGAAGTGAATGACGTATTTTCCCGGCGCCCCTTTATACTGTGGCCGCGCAGGTAGTAACGTCATAGGCTGTCGCCGGCCAATGTTATTGTTGTGATTAGATATATGCTTCAAGACACCGGTCACGCTGAGGCGTTCCCCATAGCGACCCCTAGAGGACGCAGTGTCTCGTTCCCTACTCTCAGGGAACCATGGTTACATACATAACCTGAGACGTTTTCATTCCAGGCCTGATTGCATGGTCCAAACTCGAGTTTGGTTCTTTCCCCTGTTTTATTTTTAAATAAAAAATTTTAAATACTGCCATGCAATTACATCATCTGTGCAACTACCATGTGAGAACTATTGGCAGCTGTTTACCGTTGTAACTAGGTAACTGTACTCTTACAGCTATTAATAAAACCCTTTATAATCTCATCTAATTTCCTCTGTAGGGTGATGGATGAGCAAAATTCTTAATGATATCCAATGTCAATTGCATCAAACTTTTTTTTTTCTAAAACTGTAAGTACAAATAAATTTGAGTCTTGCCCTGCAGAATTAAAGAGTGCAGAAACATAACTGCACAGCAGCCTTTGATGTGAAACAGTCCTCTCCGTCTCTTAACTGAAGAGGATTTTGGCAACAATTCCCTTTGATAGAATATACCTGGGCGTTTCTTAGTCAGAGTGTGTAGGCTTTTGATGTTGCGATCTTCTGAAAAGTTTTTGTTGTTGCTTCAGGGACGAAAGTCTATTCTGCACTAGAAGTTTGTGGTGGGACGAAAAAATTAGTCAGCTGAGCGGTGGAGAGATTGATGTGATTTATGTCTTCAGGAAGGGTGGTTGGACTTCATTGCATTCAAGTGGGTTCACAATATGTCTCGTATGTTGCATGCTGTGCAGTATGACAAGTTGTTAGGCACAGTTACTTGTGCTGTTGCTATACTTTAAAGAGTTTAAAGAGATGTGTCATCAGTGTAAAGTCAAACTAATAAAAACAAATTAGTTGGAACTAACGGGAAACTTTGCTCGAAGTGACTCTATTCTGTTCGAAACACTTCTATCCTGTCGCTCTCACTATACAAAGACTGTTAGTCTCACAAGCCCAGATTTTGAGTTTTTTACATTAAATTTGGTACATATTGTACATTCAGCTATGACTGAAATCACATTTGTACTGATTACTAGCGAGCAATAGATCATGCATTAAAAATGAAAGTGAAAATGAAAATGATCCTGAACTGATAATAATGTATAGTATACCTTGATATGTTATTCACTTTGGAGAAAAACATCCACTAAATGCACTAACATAGTGTTTCTTAAAATATTCAGCATCATAAACAAATGTGGAACTACTGTACACAATCTAGCTGTCAAAAAAACTTAATTACATTGTGTGTGTGTGTACTATAAAGTATATACACACACACTGTATGTGCACTATAAACATATTGTTGGTTAAACTTAAAGTAGCCTGGTTGCCTTAATTTCTGCATTCATTGAAAAAAAAATACAAAGAAAAAGGCTAGTTTAATCAACAGAAACTAAATGTATTATGTTATCAGGACAGCATTAATTATATTTTAAAATATCTATTTTTTCTCGATTTATCACAGCTTTTTTCTTTTTGTAATATCCACTTCATACCTAATGCATGCAGTTATTATTTTAAGGAAAGACAAAAATGTTAACAAATGTAAATAACATTTATAGTGGTAAATTAAGTAAATGTGTTTACTGCCATATATTATATATGTAAATAGTTACATGTTCTTTTAATATATACTGTATATTTTATATATTTGCTCAAATATACAAGGAATATGCAGCAAGAGTACTAGCACTGATTGTTTTCCACTTTGAACAGTTTAGCTAGCCAAAATGTAACCAAATTGCCTGGTAAGAACTAAACAAGAAAATCTTTTTTATAAAATAACCGAAAGCCTCAAATTGAGATTGTCTTGTTTCAATGCCAGCCTTAATCTCTGCCCAGAAATGATTTCTTACAGTATGAGTAATGAGTTATACTTCATATTCCATTATATCAAGCAGTCAGGGAAATTTGCGTGTACCATGTGAATAAACACCCCAACTCATTCAGTTCGATTTCTTCACAATACTATAAAGGCCATATAAGTATGATGTAGGAAATGTGCTTGATTGTGTAGAGAAACACAGAGTGGTGTAAAAAGCTAAAGTAGTTCAGATGCTGTATTTTAACGTCTCTTTGTGATTGTGCGTTGATAAGAACTGACAGATCTTTTTCCTAAGCGCAGGCAGGCTGATGACAGTAGACTATTCACAGCGAGGCACTGATCACTCTACGGCAGATCTCTTTCTCTCTCTATTCGCTGTATGAAAGAGAGTTTCGACGGCGGCATACCTTTTGTGTCATTTCACGGGCCGTGTTTTTTCATCAAGCGTAGCTGCGAGTAACTTGTAAAGCAGCTCAGCCGTGTGTCTGTCACGCCTTGCACTTCATTTCGTACTCTTTTTTTTTTTTTTTTCTTCTTAGTATGAAGGGAAGGTCTTTTTCACTAACATAGGGGAACTTTTAAATGAGGCACTTATACAACAAAGGGTTTTCTACAACTCTTACAGCAGCAGCCAACCCCTCCTCGTCTTTACTCGCTCATTTAATCACCGTAAGTGTACATCCTTTCATTTTGGTGGGATATTTGTCGGAGACTCTGCAGGCTGCATAAGTAACGGGAGTTAATGTTTGAGGGACACCCGCGCCGATGGTCTATAATAAGAGGCCTCACTAAGCCAAGGGTTTTCAAGGATATGAGCTCTTTAAACAAGCTCTCACTGTACTGTGAGATTACTTAGTTAAATATTATCAGCAGGCCCATCCATCTTTGCACATTGTATCGCTTGAACTACAAAATCTGACCTTCAACACCAACTTGTAATTGAAGTCGCTGCCGAGTCGCTCAGTGGAGTTTGACTTATGCTGGCTTTGCCGGAACATATCTCAGCATGACTACATTATCATGTACTCTCTTCATGTCTCAGATTTTCTCTTCACCTTTCCTTCTCTCCTCTCCTCTCCTCTCCTCTCACAAGAAAGAAAAATCACAGATGAGATCTTCTTAATTGTTTCTCTTTGACAGTAAAGAGATTAAATGGAGAGCAAATGGAGCATTTTTTTTCTCAAATCTTCTGGATCTGGGATTTTGCGATTGAGGGAAAAAAATGCCATAATGACACATAGTGTATGTTTCCAGTAGTTTCAGAAGATGACGACCTCAAACATTTTTTCATGAAATTCTTCCAGGATTAAATGACCCACACTGATTTCAGAGTATGTTGAAAATGTTCTCATTTGTTTCTATTTTAATTCATCCTTAGGCATTTTAAGGGGAAAGGGAAGTGGTGTGTGGCCAAGTATGGTGACCCATAATCAGAATTTGTGCTCTGCATTTATCCCATCCAAGTGTACACACAGTAGTGAACAATGCTGTGGCGCCCGAGGAGCATTTGGGGGTTTGATGCCTTGCTCAAGGGTCTCACCTAAGTCGTGGTATTGAGGGTGGAGAGAGTGTTGCTTATTCACTCCCCCCACCTACAATGAGGTACCTGAGACTCGAACCCACGACCTTCGGTTACAAGTCCGACTCTCTGACCATTAGGCCATGACTGCCCACAAGATGTTTTAGGAGAAATATCTGTGAGAAAAGTTTGTGAAACATAACTGAGACCTCCAAAAAATCTCCTGAGCCATGAAAAACCCAAGTAATCTCATTCTACTTTTAGAGTTGTGTTCTTAATATCTCCAGCTTCCCAAAGATCTCAATTTGACCTCAAATATTTTTATCAAATTCTTTCAAAACCAAATTATTCACATTAATTGTAATAGTTCTTTACTCTTTTTCTATGTCATTATTTTTCATTTGTGTCTGTTGTAGTCCTTAGAGATTTTAGGAAAAAACATCTAACAAAGTTGACACTTCAATGAAACATAACTGAGAACTTCATGAAATCTCCTGAGCTTTGCTTCCACAGAAAAAAAAGAAAGAAATCAATGTATATATTTTTTTTCTCCTATAACAGCAAGAGCAAATGAATATGTTAGGTCTGCTGTGTCCCCGATTTTTTCTCCTTGGAAAAAGAAGAGTTTCAGAAAAGATCTTAATAATGTATCAAACTCTACTAAGATTTATTGTACCAAGATTTCAAGGATGCATCTGATACCGTGTGGTTACTTACTATAAACATCTGAGACAAAGTTGATACCTCAGTGAATCTCCATATGAAAGCGTAACCTCTGAGCGATAAACGTTTCCTGTCCTCTCCCATTCACCTTTCCTTCTTTCTTCTCTCTCTCCTCGATTCTCTTTCCTTCTCCATATAGCTGTTTTTGCCAACAGCATGTATTCTATTTTAAGAGTGTGCTGAGATACGGTGCCGTACCATTTAAAGAGTGGGCTTTATCATATTTGTGAAGTTTGCTAGAGTCTAAACAGGAGCTGGTTATACTCCAGAGACTCGCGAGCACTCATTTTCCCTTTTGAGCTGACTCCAGTAAATCATTTGACACCGCGTCTTAAAAAGAGATGCGTGCATCAAATCTGAATCCGCCACAACAAAAGCTCCCATTGCTTTCCAGTGAGATCCAGCGGCTCTGGTTTGGTGTGAAGGCAGGCTACGGGAATTCCTCAGGGCATGGTGTGAATGGAGGCTGGGAAAAAGATTCAGCCCTTCCCCGTACGATAATTGCTCCTTTCCCAGATGAGCTGTGCTGAATCGCTCTGTACACAGTGTTGGAGGCAGCTGTAATTTAATGTAAGTGTATTTACTTGTCTTATTAGTGTTTAGCGCAGTTGTCGTTTCTAGGAAACGCTTGTTTTGTTTACTGTGTGTAGACGTGCTGATATCACGTTTGGTCTCGTTCTGTCTCACGTATCTTGTCAGTGTCTGCACTTGCTTGGCCATTTGTTGTGGAAAAATAAGGAAAGTGTGTTCAGCTAAATTCAATTAGTATTTTGTTAAATGGGTATAAAAAAGCTTAGTTTACCGTGGCAGCGGTCCTGGCAGTTGCCGTGTGAAGGCCTCCTCATGTGATGACCGAAGAGTGTAAAGACCATCGACTCTACCGTGCGACTCCACCGGACAGGGACTTGATAAATTATATAAGTATCACTTTTTATTTCTCCTCTTTTCTACTTGTTTCACTTCTGTTTCAGTTTTTATAACCATTTCTTACTATGTGTAATTAAGTTGTTGTTTTTAGCATGTGTTTGGCTGTGTTATTTCTTAGGATTACTTATAAACTGTACTGTCGTGATTTGTATTTATCTATTTTAATTTTAGTTAAATAATGTCTGAATTTATTATGTCTGTATAGGTCTTTTATTAAGTTTTAGTTTAATTTAATTTGAGTAATTTTAATACTTCAACAAACTAAATGGAAATTAAATTATATATATTGAATTTATAAATGTGTATGTATATATATATATTTATGTATGTGTGGTTGTACATATACATATATAATATATATAGTTGTTGTTTTTTTGGTGTTTGGCTTAGTGTTATGTTAGAATCATTATTATACTCTTATACCTTTTGTTCTTTAATATTTTGAATTGTTTTTAGCTTTATTTAATTTTATTTTTCATTTAAATGTTAAGTTTTGAAATTTTGTTGTATGCATTTGTCATTTTTTACTTAATTTCTTTATTTTTAAAATGTGTATAGGTAGTATTTATAAAGTTTTAGCTTGTAGTTTTGGATCTGTTTTTAGTTGTTTTAATACTACAATTGATTGCTTCTGATGTCCTCATTTGTAAGTCGCTTTGGATAAAAGCGTCTGCTAAATGACTACATAATAATAATAATAATAATAATTCTGTCTGAAATTTCACATTTTGCTAAGAGTCCCGCTGTGGGTGCAGATCTCCTGCTGGCTACTCAACTGAACCTTCTGCGAAACTAAAACTCGGTCCCTCTCTCGCTTCTGATGGCTTATGGCCGCAGGCGATTCTAGGATTTCAGCCTTAGGGGGCTCAGCCCCTTACCTGAATATGAGATGTTGTGGCTCAGCGGAATGTTTTGTGCGACAGGTCGCGAGTTCAAATCTTGCTCGACTGACAAATTTTTAATGGACCAATTAAAATAGCATCTGGTTGTCAGTAGATATAGATGTGTTTGGTGCAAAGGCTGCACTAGAGAACATTACTGCTTTCACCTATTGTCAGGGACAGATGAGACTTGATGTAGCAAACTTCTTTTGGCTATTTAAGGACGGTAAAGGGGCAGATTCAGAGTGAAATAACATAAGGAGAGCTTTTTATTATTTATTTGTTGATTTTCCAAGTGTGCTGACAGTTGCTTACATTTTACATAGGCTTTAATGAAAGACTAGTAATTAGATGATCGCTTATGTTTATTTCATTAATATACTTGTAAGGCTACGGCTTACCTACAAGTATAATAGGGCTGTGTATTAAAACGTTTTAGTGTGATTTAATTAGTTTAAAAATCCTAATTCGCAACGTTTTAAGAAATGCAAGATGTGTTTTTAAAAGTCAGTAATTTTATCTGACACAGTGCCAGAAGAACATGTCGCTCATGCAGCATAGTGGCATCAACACACTCAAAAAATAAAAAAATAAATATATATATATATATATATATATTTATTTTTTATTTTTTTATTTTATTTTTTTTATTTTTTTTTGCTGTTGGCTCCAGGCCATTGATTTCTGTTTATTGATGGAAAAAAAAACTATGAAAAAAAAAAAACCCAACATATTGACTTTTTGTAATGTTGAATTCTCTTTAGTCATTATTCATATCATTCTTAGTGGATTATTGATATATCGTGATTAATTGCAATTAATTTCATTATATAATCATTATGTACTGTAATTTTATTCATTTGTCATTTCATAGCACTTTTTTGAAACTGAAATAAGCTAATTATTAAATCTTTCTAAAATAATATTGAAGTTGACAAGCTCAGTTTAGGTCTATCTTTTTACAAGCCATGTTATTTACTTCTTTTCATGCATTCTTAATATTACATTGACTGTTTATACATGAGCATGCATGATTATGGCTTTAGGGCTGTGCTGTAATATTCTTCTCCCTTCAAACAATATAAGTATTCAACTATTATTCATTGAAGTTCTGACCTTACGGAAACTCCTGTGAGATTGGGCCGAGCATGTTACGCTGTTAAAGGAAATTTGAAATACTTTGTTATTTCTTTCTTCTGTTTCCCAACTGAAACAGAAGCCCATTTAAAATGGGCTTTTTGATTGAGTGTGGTGTTTTAACTTGAAGGTTTAAGTGTTTGCTAACATATCCTGCAGCGTCAACACTAGCATCCCTGGCTTAGTCTCATTAGCATAGTGAAGCGTTGCCTAGAGAGGGTGGTGCTTCTGCCAGCGCTGTGCAATGAATTGTATTTGCCCTTTCTTGGTAGAAGGAAAGAGGGGAAACCCAATCTCAATTCCACACATGAGTCATGAATTCAGCCGTGATGTGTAAATATGGCTCGCGTTCAGGGCCTGGCTGGAACGGAATCTAATTGGATGCAATTGACTTTGAATGCAGATAAAACACTTGATTAACAGTGCTACAACAGGAATCGTGATTAGCGCCAACTGGTAATGTCTGGCCGTCTGTGTCCGGCCAGCTAACAGAGCTGTGAGCAAAAAGTGCATTGCATTGGGAGACAAAACTGGCTGTTTTGGGACAAAATTAAAGTTGGACAAGATTTATGTGCCCTGTTATTTCCCTTTAAAAGTGATTCACTTGAATAAAACCAGCTTGTATTTGAAACACATTCTGGTCCCTTCAAAGGGAGGGCTCGTCCCCTTTTGGTGGAGCATTGAGTGGAGGCGATGGTGAATTTGCCTGGAAAGTGAGGCAGAGGAGGACTTAATGAGGTAGCCAGGGAATGTTGGGAACCATTCTTTCTTGTATGCCCTTTTAGTCGAGCTTACAAAATTTGTGAAATGTTTTGCTCATGTAACTGAGAGACTTGTCTTTTTCATCTTTTATGAACCGAGCATTTAGTCAGGCCGAACCGCCTGTGGCTATTATTACCTGACTAGAACAGAACTGTTGCTCATATCCTCCTCCTCAAGATGCATAGTCTTCAACGTGAGTGAAAACTGTGAAAGTGAAATTAAATCTGTGTATTAAAAAAAAAAAGGGCAGTACCAGGTTTGTGGGGGAGACCTGAGTTGGTTGGCACAGTTTTCATTCCTTTTTGGATATTTCTAGTGAAACAAACAGCAAAATAATCCAGCTATATGCAAATGACAGCTTCAGGATATTGGGTAAAACATTCCAAGTCAGAAAACGGTTCCTACATTTTATTATTTTAATTCATGACTGAGGTTATGTTGTGCAATTGTGCCAACAACACCAACTTGGGATGACTGGCAAATGATGTTGGGTTGACTAGGACAATGTTAAAATACTTTTTAAAAGGATTTTTAATAAACACTTTATTTATTTATTTATTCATTCATTCATTCATTTATTTATTTTCTGTCCATATATTTTTACAGATTTACACTTTTATTTATTCAATTATTTATGCTATAGTTGTTATTATAATAAGCAATGTCATCATCATCATCATCATCATTTGATTCATTTTAAACAATTAATTTTGTTGGCGTTTTGCACTGAAAGAACGACATTTACTTAATTTAAAAACATACCGCATAGTACAATATCAACGTCTGGTTAAACTGAATGTGTGAATTCGTCCTTGACTCTTTTTTTTTGTAGACTTTCACAAGCACACACCCCTCTGAAGACGACTCATTGAAATGAGTGGGAGTGTTCGTCCTGTGTGGAGGACATTGCAGCTCCTCTGATAGCCACCTTCCCTTGTGCTCCCCTATTTTCCGCCACATCTTCCCATGATTCAGCCTACACACACTCCCACATCCTCACACACAGAGACACCTACACTACCAGACACCTATAACCGCTCTCCCTCTTTACTGTGACTCTGCATTGATGTTCAGACGCTCCTCAGAACTCTCCTTCCTGCTCTGCTCCCCGTGTCTCTGAGTCCAGGAGGGATAGGGTTGGAGATGAGGAGAGCATAAAGGGGTGATGGGATTCAAATCTCCCCACTTCACAGACCCAAACACAACTGATACATGATGGCTGGTACCGCTTTGATTCCACAAAGGATGAAGAAGTAAATAACAGAAAACAACAGCAAAAAAACAAGAGAAAATTAAGTATGAAAGTATAAAAGTGGATTTCAAGTCTTTTGCATTCCGCTTCAACCACTGAGCATGTGTTTTTCTTTTTCTCACCTCAATTTAGAGACCCGTCTTGTGTCTGACATATTGACAAGTAATGTTTCAAGAATGATGTGATGATTGCAGTAAAAATGATCAAAGCAAGGTTTCACATTGCATATTTCTGGTTTTTGTTTTGTATCATAATATATTTTAGGCTTATAAATGTAGTGGAAATGCACTGATATTTAATTAATAATTCATTAATTCAACTAAGTAATCATTTTAAATGAAACAAATGAATTTGGACAACATATAACATTCAGTGTGAAATATTCATTTATATTCAGTCATAAATGTACAGTATGACATTTCTTTATATTTTATAGTGAAAAACTATTGTGTTTTTAATGTACATTTTATTGAACATTTGATGATATTTGTTTTCCAAGGCAAATTTCTCAGTTTTAGTTTAGTTTAACTCAAACTAAAACAAAAAAAAATGACAAAAAAAAAATATTTTTTTTTTTTAGATTTTTTTTTTTTTTTTTACATTTTATGTGTGTGTGTGTGTGTGTGTACACATATATATATTAAAGGTGTATACATATATATATATATATATATATATATATATATACTTTTACACAATTTTACAAATATACACAATGAAATATCCTAAATCAACTGATATTGATAATATTGACTGATAATCAATATGTGACCCTGGACCACAAAACCAGTCTTAAGTCGCTGGGGTATATTTGTAGCAATAGCCAAAAATACATTGTATGGGTCAAAATTATCAATTTTTCTTTATGCCAAAAATCATCAGGATATTAAGTAAAGATCATGTTCCATGAAGATATTTAGTAATATGCATTGCTAAGAACTTAATTTGGACAACTTCAAAGGTGATTTTCTCAGTAATTAGATTTGTTTGCACCCTCAGATTCAAGATGTTCAAATAGTTGTATCTCAGCCAAATATTGTCCAATCCTAACAAACCATACATCAATGGAAAGCTTATTTATTCAGATGATGTAGAAATCTCAATTTTGAAAAATTTACCCTTATGACTGGTTTTGTGGTCCAGGGTCACATATAATGTTGATATAATGTGCATCCCTAAAATATAGGCAATATTTTATGTCTGAAACATTTGTGTAGCAATTCTTCATTGGCATTCAGAGCAAGGCTATACACATGGCAATTTGCTTAAGAGCTCGCTATGAGAGAACATTCAGACCGCTCTGTTCATGCTGCTTTCCCAGGAAATCCCCACTTCATATGCACACTGTCGATCGGAGGTGTGATCTACCGGCCGTTGTCGGATTTAGGGGGCTGCAGTGGACCCTTCCCTGCAGCCCACAGGACCAGAGGCGAACCCTCCCTTCCACACAGAAGGAGGGATGAAGACAAAGCCGTCTAGGGTTACTCCTCACAAGCATGAAAGTGTAGAAGACATAGCCTTGGGCATTGTGCATGTTAATGCGCTAGTTTGCTTTTCCATGCTGAGACTCGCTCCTCTGGCCTGCAAAGTTACAGCTTCACACCATCATCACAGGATATAGCCTCGCTGCATTGCCGTGCACAGAAACTCTCCAGATCTCTCATTTTTATCTTTTCCTACATCTTTCTCTTTCTCTTTGACCTATGCATGATACTTTACTGTTAGCAGATCTTCTCAATTTCACTTTGATTCATTTGCGCAATTGCAGTGAGTCATCTGTTGAATAAATATCAACTGGACTGGATATTTTGGGCCCTGATTTTAAAATAATCTTTCTTTTTTTTTCTTTTTCTCATGTTTTAATGTTTTAGTCTTCATTCTAATATACTGATTTGGTGCTTAATTATTAACAATTATTGTTGATGCTCAGTTTTTAATAAAGATTTGTATTATTAACAATAATGAATTGCTAGAAAACTTGCCTCAATTATATTTTATGAAAAATTAACTCTTTTTTTTTTTCTGCTTAATATTTTTGTGTAAGCCCCCCCCCCCCCCCCCCCCCCCCCATACTTACTTAGCCTAAACTGAATAGTAGTCTATCACGGTTCCACAATAAATTAAACAACATAAACTATTGTCTCTGTAACCTTTGTGTTACAAGTTACTTTTGTTTCTTTTTTTTTGCCTCCCATAAATAATTTTGTCCTCTGACATTTGGAGATGTCAGGCTTGAGATTGCAAAACATCTCCTCATTCAGGGCAAAGTGAGTGCAGTGCATTAAATCCAAATGATGTTAGGTTATTCTGGTCAAAATCCCTGTATGAACTGCTTAAATGCAAGCAGGTGGTTTTAATCAAACCTTTGTGGCACTTATCCTTGCCACTTAAAGGAAATGAATAAATAGAAAATGCCACGGCAAACTTCCTATGCTGTTTCTCCGCTTCCTGTTTGACCCGCAGTGAAGTGATGCTACTTTTAGAGACAAATCCTGCATCAATACAACAATATTGAAGCTTTATAGAAATCTTTTAGTAATATTATAAATCTCTTTACTGTCGCTTTTGATCAACTTAAAATGTCATTGTTGAATAAAATAATTAATTACTCTTTCTTACCCTAAACTTTTGAATAGTAGTCTATCACAGTATCTGCAGAAATATTGAGCAACAAAAACTATTTTCAACATTTAAAATATAAAGACATATTCCTTGAGCACCAAATCAGCATATTTCTGGGGGATCATGTGACACTAAAGACTAACGTAACGCCTGCTGAAAATTCAGCTTTGCCGTCACAGGAATAAATACAGTGCCCTCCAAAAATATTGGAACAGTAAGGCCAATTCTTTATTTTTGTTGTAGACTGTAAACATTTGGGTTTGACATCAAAAGATGAATATGAGATGAGAGATTAACATTTCAGCTTTTATTTACAGGTATTTTCATCTGGATCTGATACACAACTAAGAAGATAGCACCTTTTGTTTGAACCCACCCATTATTCATGTTACCAAAAGTATTGGAACATGTGACTGACAGGTGTGTTTTGTTGCCCTGGAGTGTCCTATTAATTGATTATTCAAACAATAAATAGCACTGAATGTCTGCGCTCATTTTCAGATGTGTGCAGACTGCATTTATAGTTAGTTAGACGTGTAACCAACATGAAAACCAGAGAGGTGTCTATGGGTGAAAAACTAGCAATTGTGAAGCTGAGAGAAGATGAAAAAAAAAGTCAAACCATTGCACAAACACTGGCAATAGCAAGTACAACCATTTGGAATCTCCTGAGGAAGAAAGAAACCACTGGTGTACTAAGTAACACCTCAAACGGGTAGATCAAGGAAAACATCTGCAGTTGATAACAGAAACATTGTGACAGCTGTAAAGAAAGACCCTAAAACAACTGTTAGTGGCATCAGCAACAACCTCCAGAGGGCAGGAGTGAAGGTATCACAATCTACTGTTCGCAAAAGACTTCATGAACAAAAGTACAGAGGCTACACCAGAAGATGCAAACCACTCATTAGCAAGAAGAATAGGAGACGAGCCATAAAAATTCTGGGACAAGGTTTTATGGACTGATTTTATGGACCAAAGTGATGGAAAGTCTAAAGTTTGGAGAAAGAAAGTATCTGCTTATGATCCCAAACATACAAGCTCATCTGAAACACAGTGTACACAGGTGTACATTATAGTACACATTACACAAGTAATGTAATGGCTTGGGCTTTCATCGCTGCTTCTGGGACAGGCTCATTAATCTTCATTAATGATGTAATACATGATGGCAGCAGCAAAATTAACTCTGAAGTCTACAGAAATATTTTGTCTGACAATTTACAGAAAGATGCAACCAAACTAATTGTGAGATCCTTCATCATGCATCAAGATAATGACCCAAAACATACCGCCAAAACAACAAAGGAGTTCATCAGGGGCAAGAAGTGGAAGGTTTTAGACTGGCCAAGTCAATCTCCACACTTAAACCCTGTCGAGTATGCATTTTACCTGCTAAAGAAGAGACTGAATGGAGTAACCCCCCAAAACTGAAAGAGGCTGCGGTGAAAGCCTGGAAAAGCATCACAAAAGAAGAATGCAAAAGTTTGGTGATGTCAATGGGTCACAGGCTTGATGCAGTTATTGAAAGCAAAGGATTTGCAACTAAATATTAAGTCTTTTTCACTTTAATCTATGTTAATTCTATCTGTTCCAATACTTTTGCTCACATGAAAAATGGGTGGGTTCAAACAAAAAGTACTATCCTCTAAGTTGTGTATCAGATCCAGATGAAAATACCTGTAAATAAAAGCTGAAATGTTAATCTCTCATCTCATATTCATATTTGATGTCAAACCCAAATGTTTTCTCAGTCTACAGCAAAAATAAAGGAATTGGCCTTACTGTTCCAATACTTTTGGAGGGCACTGTATATTAATATAGAAAACATTTCTTTTAAAATGTAGTAATATTTCACAGTACTACTGTTTGAACTGTATTTTTTTCATCAAATAAATGGAGCCTTGATGGCCTCATTCAAAAACAGTCAAAAAATTTTAATTTTGCCAAACTTTTGACCGGTAGAAGATATTTGCAATTAAATCTAATTCTACAGTACATGAATTGGCATTTGTATGGTTATTCTTGGTGAATTCCCTGTCTGTGTTTAAGACTGGCGAGAGGTCATCCCAGTGGATGCTGGTCTGGAGACACTGCCAGGACTAAGCATTATCTGATAGTTTCATGTGCTGAGTGTTTCCTCGCTCTCTCCATCTCTGGAGTCTCTGATCCAGTCACTAGACTCCAGAAGCCAGAGTGAGGAGGCCAGCCTGTCCCGTTGAGAGCCAGCGGTGGTCTGGGGATCCAGGTGCTGAGGGGGCCTCATGCACAGATGGCTGGCTTATGCCGGTCTAACAGGGCTGGCCTGAGGCCGGACAGGTGGGTGCTTTCTGGGCTTTCTGCTGTGGGTTGACCAGGCAGTCTGGGCCTGGGGCAGTGAGGCATGCCAGCTGTTTTCCTGGTGCATACCCTTTGCTTGTCAAGCCTTCCCAGCTGCCCCTACAGAACCACAGGATGGCCTCATTGTGTCTCAGATTCCAAAAGCAACAAAGACTCAAATCTGGGTTTGAGATAACAGACGGGGCCTCTTGAATTATTCCAGCCAATTAAAATATGGAAACATTTCTGCACTAATAGACGAGTAAATAGCTGGAGTGGTTTACAAGGAACTGACTCACAGTTATGAATACCAGCGTGCGTTGGATGTGGCAAGCCTGGGTCTTGGTTATTGATGAACCAACAAACCCAGCTGGTGGTTTTTGTCAAATCCATTTCATCAAGGTTTGCTGTAATTAGCAACACTAGGTGGGAATCTATAATGTGTCTCTAATTATTGCAGCTATTTTGTGAAATTAATACATACTCTGCTAAATTAGAATACAAATTATGGTTTCAGTGTTTTGCTTTTTGTAAAGGAATAAACTGAAAATGAACATTTATGAAAGGTAAACAAGTGCTATATATATAATCCAAATGATGTATTGTATATTACACTTTAATGTCAGAGAGTTTACACTACTTTTCAAATGTTTTGGGTCAGTAAGACTTTTTAAAAGAAAAAAAAAATATTTTCATTTAATTTTCAACTTTTATTAATCAAGGACTCATTAAATAGATCAAAATGACAGTCAAGACAGTTATAATGTTAACAAAAGATTTCAATTTCAAATAAATACTGTTCTTTTGAACTTTCTATTTATTAAAGAATCCTGAAATAAAATGTATCATGGTTTCCACAAAAAAAGCACAATGGTTTTCAATATTAATAATAAGAAGAAATGTTTCTTGAGCATATTAGACAAAATATTACAATGATATCTGTAGGATCATGTGACACTGAAGACTAGAGTAATGCCTTCTGAAAATTAGCATTGCTATCACAGGAATAAATTGCAATTTAAAATATATTCAAATAGAAATCATTTATTTTAAATTGTAATAATATTTCATATTTTGTAATGCTTTTAAAAGACATGTCTCAATGTATTAAAAAAAAAAAAAAAAAATGCAGCCTTGAACATTTTACAAATATTTTACCGACCCCATATGGAGTGCTGAAATAAGCAGAGATCTGAAGCATATGCATGTATAGTAAATCCAGGTAATTCATTTATGGTTCTGGCTCTTTTGACGTAGATTAGGCTTGTATCCAGTATAACTATACCTTCTGAATTTTAGCAATAGGAACAGCATTCACTGACAGAAGGCAGCTGGTAATTGCATAATTATTTATAGTCAAGGAAAGAAGCAGGGTATTTTAATTGATTGAGAGTAGAGTAAGAGACCATTTGGCGTTTATTAATTTATTTGAACATTTTGTCTCTGTAAGGTAATATACCATTACATTACTTTTTTAATTCATAAATAATTTTGTCCTCATTGGCAAAGTTCAACAATTCTAAACAGAACCCATCTACAGTTCATTTGTGAGACATTTGGAGATGTCAGGCTTGAGATTGCAAAACATCTCATTCAAGGCAAAGTGAGTGCAGTACATTAAATCCAAATGATGTTAGGTTATTCTGGTCAAAATCCCTGTATGAACTGCTTAAATGCAAGCAGGTGGTTTTAATCAAACCTTTGTGGCACTTATCCTTGCCACTTAAATGAAATGAATAAATAGAAAA